>NC_060269.1:21861317-22161317 GCF_021613505.1 Equus quagga
GAGATCTCGGAGAGGACCGGGGCGGGGGGAACTTTCAAAAGGCCGGTTCTGCGACCCGGAGGGGAAGCGCCGGAGCTCCACCTGGGCAGCAGACAAAACTCCCTGTCTGCCATTGGCAGAGGGGCCACGCCCAGCATTCACGGCTCCGGCAGAGGCTGGGAGAGAAGCCCTGAGGGCGGGCCCACCCCCAGCTGCCGTTGCCCACCCCGTGGGGCTAGGGATTGCCGGAGATCTTGGAGAGGACCGGGGCGGGGGGAACTTTCAAAAGGCCGGTCCTGCGACCCAGAGGGGAAGCGCCGGGGCTCTGCCCGGGCAGCAGACAAAACTCTCTGTCTGCCGTTAGCAGAGGGGCCACGCTGAGCATTCACGGCTCCGGGAGAGGCCCGGAGAGAATCCCTGAGGGCGGGGCGACCCCCAGCTGCCGTTGCCCACCCCGTGAGGCTAGGGATTGCTGGAGATCTCAGAGAGGACTGGGGCTGGAGAGAGTTCCAGAGACCCAGCTTAGTAGCCTAGGGGGAAACCCTACAGGCTCACAGCAGCCTTAGGGAAAGCCTCTGCACAGCACCAGTAGAAGGCACCCAGCCGCCAGCCACAAGGCTGGAAGACCCCAGGGCAAAAGCAGCATAGCTAGGTGTACTAACCACAGACTGTAGAAGATGCCAATAGCTATCCTGCGACCTATAGAGGACAAGTGAGATTTGGTGGGTGCCGACAGCAACGGAGCGACAAATATAAGTGATCCCACCCCGGCTGCTGGAAAAGCCCATAACACCGTTGCCGACCCCAAGGAGAGAGCACATCTAGGTGGGCTGCAACAGTAGGCACCTGCAGCCTGAAGCCCCCCTGTGACGGCCCCCACGGCAGAGGAGGGAATCCAAAGGGCCACTGTGGCTACGAAGAGGGGCCCAGGCCCAGTTAGCAACTACGGACAGGATTCCTGGTTGGTGAAATATAAACAGCTGCTCCTCCCACCGCAGCAGCTGAAACAAGTGAAAGGAGCAACTAAACTCTATTTCCATGCGGAGGCACAAATCAACAACATCAAGCAATATGAAAAAATACATTAAATCTCCAGAACAGAAAGAAAGCAACAAATATACAGAAAACAATCCCAAAGAAAATGAGATGTATAACCTAAATGACGATGACTTCAAAACAGCCATCATTAAGATTCTCAATGAGTTAAGAGAGAATTCTGACCGACAACTCAACGAGTTCAGGAGCTATGTCACAAAAGAGTTTGACACGATAAAGAAGAAACAAACAGAAATATTGGAAATGAAGAACACAATAGAGGAGATTAAGAAAAATCTAGATGCTCTGAACAGTAGGGCCGATAATATGGAGGAAAGAATTAGCAATTTGGAAGATGGCAATATAGAATTGTTGCAGGCAGAGGAGGAGAGAGAAGCAAGACTTAAAAGAAATGAAGAAACTCTCCGAGAATTATCAGACACAATTAGGAGATGCAACGTAAGGATTATAGGTATACCAGAGGGAGAAGAGAAGGAGAAAGGGGCAGAAAACCTATTCAAAGAAATAATGGCTGAGAACTTCCCAAATCTGGTGAGGGAGATGGATCTTCAGGTGACAGAAGCCAATAGATCTCCAAACTTTATCAATGCAAGAAGACCAACTCCACGGCATATAGTAGTGAAGCTAGCAAAAGTCAACGACAAGGAGAAAATATTAAGGACAGCCAGGCAAAAGAAACTAACCTACAAAGGAACCCCCATCAGGCTATCAGCAGATTTCTCAGCAGAAACTTTACAGGCTAGAAGAGAGTGGAATGATATATTCAAAATTCTGAAGGACAAAAATCTACAGCTGAGAATTCTCTACCCAGCGAAAATATCCTTCAAATACGATGGAGAAATAAAAACTTTCCCAGATAAACAAAAATTAAGGGAGTTCATTGCCACAAAACCTCCTCTTCAGGAAATCCTCAGGAAAACCCTCATTCCTGAAAAATCCAAAAAAGGAAAGGGGCTACAAAACCAAGAGCAGAGGAGATAAGTAGAAGGACAACAACAGAGAGTAGCAGCTCTACATCAGAACAGATTAAACCATGGGACGAGAAACAAAGGAAACTGAAAAAAACCAGAAAACAAGACACAAAATGGGAGTGGTAGGCCCCCACGTCTCAATAATCACTCTAAATGTAAATGGATTGAACTCCCCAATCAAAAGACACAGAGTGGCAGGATGGATCAAAGAACAAGATCCAACAATATGCTGCCTCCAGGAAACACACCTCAGCCCCAAAGACAAACACAGACTCAGAGTGAAGGGATGGAGAACAATACTCCAAGCTAATAATGAACAAAAGAAAGCAGGTGTCGCTATACTAATATCAGACAAGGTAGATTTCAAAGCAAAACAGATAAAGAAAGATAAAGAGGGACAGTATATAATGATAAAAGGGACTCTCCACCAAGAAGACATAACACTTATAAATATATATGCACCCAACACAGGAGCACCAAAATTTGTAAAGCAACTCTTAATAGAACTAAAAGAAGACATCAACGACAATACAATAATAGTAGGGGACCTCAACACACCATTAACACCAATGGACAGAACATCCAGACAGAAAATCAACAAGGAAATAATAGAATTAAATGAAAAATTAGACCAGACGGACTTAATAGATATATATAGAACACTTCATCCAAAAACAGCAGGTTACACATTCTTCTCAAGTGCACATGGAACATTCTCAAGGATTGACCATATTTTGGGAACCAAAGCAAACATCAATAAATACAAGAGAGTTGAAATAATATCAAGCATCTTTTCTGATCATAACGCTATTAAACTAGAAATCAACTACAAGAAAAAAGCAGAGAAAGGTGCAAAAATGTGGAGACTAAACAACACACTTCTCAACAAACAATGGATCATTGAAGAAATTAAAGAAGAAATCAAATATTATCTGGAGACAAATGAAAATGAGAATACGACATACCAAATCATTTGGGATGCAGCAAAAGCAGTCCTAAGAGGGAAATTCATCGCAATACAGGCTCACCTCACTAAACAAGAAAAAGCTCACGTAAGCAACCTCAAACGACACCTAACAGAACTAGAAAAAGAAGAACAAACAAAGCCCAGAGTCAGTAGAAGGAGGGAAATAATAAAAATAAGAGCAGAAATAAACGATATTGAAACAAAAAAGACAATAGAAAGGATCAATGAAACAAAGAGTTGGTTCTTCGAAAGAATTAACAAAATTGACAAACCCCTAGCCAGACTCACCAAGAAAAGAAGAGAGAAAGCGCAAATTAACAAAATCAGGAATGACAGAGGAGAAATCACAACAGATACCAATGAAATACAAGAGATCATAAGAGAATACTATGAAAAACTATATGCCAACAAATTGAACAACTTGGAAGAAATGGACAAATTCCTAGACTCCTACAATCTCCCCAAACTGAATCAGGAAGAAATGGAGAATCTGAATAGACCAATCACAAGTAAGGAAATAGAAACGGTAATCAAAAACCTCCCCAAAAACAAGAGTCCAGGACCAGACGGCTTCTCTGGAGAATTCTACCAAACATTCAAAGAAGACTTAATACCTAATCTCCTCAAACTGTTCCAGAAAATTGAGAAAGATGGAGAACTCCCTAACACATTCTATGAAGCCAACATCACTCTGATCCCCAAACCTGACAAGGACAACACAAAGAAGGAGAACTACAGGCCGATATCACTGATGAACATAGATGCAAAAATCCTCAACAAAATTTTGGCAAACCGATTACAGCAATACATCAAAAAGATTATACACCATGATCAAGTGGGATTTATACCAGGGACACAGGGATGGTTCAACATCCGCAAGTCAATCAACGTGATACACTACATCAACAAAATGAAAAACAAAAACCACATGATCATCTCAATAGACGCAGAGAAAGCATTCGACAAGATCCAACACCCATTTATGACAAAGCAGTCTGGCTTCAGAGCTAGACAATATGCAATACTGGCCCTAAAAAGAATGCTTAGAAAGAAAATAAACCTGTACTGAGAATTTGCCTACGATCATAGCCACCCCACTGCCCCCTGTAAGGACCATTATGGCTATGGCCGTTTGACCACACACACGCACACGCAAAAGCACCTAATATCCTCCACTGTTCCAGGAAATAGCTGGCCACAGAAAACCCTCCACCCCTAACACTGGACTATCCTTCCTCTTTTGTAATATCCCCAAACTGCTCACTTGGCACCTTGCAGCCAATCAAGGACTGCCAAAAGGAACCGAAGAAAGTTGTCTCTAATTCCCAAACTCCTTGCTTGCCAAGCAGAGAACGCCTCAGTGTTTCATCTTTTCACTCTATAAAACATAACTCTCCTTTCCCTGCGGAAACTTAAGTGGTAGCCGATGGGTTCCCTTGTCTTGATTTTATGAGTAAACAGTCTTTTTAAACTTTGTCTCGGACTTAGTTTTACTTTGACAGAACATAAAGAGACTTTTTGTTGCCTGACGGTTGGGGGAATGTTTTATGAAGACAGCTTCTTTCTTGGAGTCTTCATGGAATGGCTATTTTCTACCTGGTTCATTGTAAAAAAACAAAAGAAAAGATATTTTGTGAAAAGTTTGCTGGAAAATTTTTCTACTTAAGCCTTTTCTGCTGTGAGCTAATAGTTTGACAAGGAAGCCCAAAGATCAGTGAGCGTACGAGACAGAGACGTTGATGACATGACAAGAAAATCAGCATCTGGTCAAGGACTGATCCATTCCACATATTGCGTGGATATGATTGTTATACCAAGGAAGACAAATTTCTTGGATTAACCTATAATCCAAACTAGAGATGTCAAAATCTACTATTGAAAATTGGAAGTGCTGCTATGGACTTCAATGAAGAAAAATTCTAAACCCTTTGGTATTCTTTTACTGAAAACAAGCAAACAGAAACCACTCACACATTGTTTACAAAAGAAACAGAAAATAAAATCTTTTAGGAGTCAGAAGAATGAACAATTATTTAGACAGAAACTCCAAGTTTAAAATTAGGATAAAATGGTGTGATTGAACAATTCACATTTCGTAAATCATGTTCAATCCACTGTAAGGCAAGATATTTCCCTTTAGGACCTTCTTTATTATTTATTTTTCACATAATTTTAAATGTTAAACATAGTTCCTAGACCAACAGCTTAAATTTTAAATTAAACATCCATTATTTCCTTATTTTATAGGACGTTCTATGTTACGTATCCATTTGGTTATTTCAGACCTCTACGATTCCTCTAATATAAAAGACCTTCTGAATCATTTCTGTTTCACCAAAGCATAAATTGTAGGAAAGCTTGCGGCAACTGAAATTGCATGATCTTTTTTCTGACTACTCATTAGTCCATGGACAGTCTAACTTAATCCTTTAAAGAGAATTATGATTGTATTATTGGCTTGCATTTGTATGCTAATAACAGCAAGCTATGAAATCAGAATTAGCATAAAATGCTTAATTAAAAGTAAATGTGACAGTAATGTGATAACTTAGAAGTTAAATTCAGATCATTTCTAATAGATGAAATAGGAACTCATTATCTACTTTCTGCTTAACAATGCTTAAATAGTGGTGCTGGTGTTAGCAAAAGTCACAGGGTGGAGGGTGAGAATGTCTACTGATTTTTGCAGAAGAAAACAATCAATTAGTCACTCTTTATAAAACACTATTTGGGGGTTTTTGGTTTTGTACTTCTCTAAAAGGAAGCTGGGTGAAAAGATTCCTTTCAGGTGAATGGATTGGAACTTGACAAATGATTAAATTAAGTAGCTAATGCAACTGATTTAAAATTTTAAATTACAGCACAAAAACATAATCTTCATTTGATTCAGGTTTTTGACCCTCAAATGCTCAAAAAGTAAGAGAAAGTTGAAAAATATTTTGATTTTGGTACCAGACTAGGAGATACAAGGTGACAGATTGTTGTCAGTAGAGTTTGAGATTACTTTGTCTCCAATAATTATAAAAGTAAACAAAATAACTAAGTCATTTTTGCTATGATTTAAGAAAATTAGGGTAATTGCATACTTGTATACATATATTAACTGTTCTTTGAACCTTTTAACAAAAGAGAAAATTTCACGGGAGTTTCTACTAGAATAAAATGCATGCAATGCCAGTAATTCAGAATTTGAAACAATTCAGTCAATATTTGGCTGCAATTTATATTTTCAGATTGTTGAGCATGGTTATTTACTTTAAAATGGTGAAGTTTCTTCAAGTATTTCAGTTTTTCAAAAATCCATAATAACCTATATTATGTACATAAGCAATTCTTATCAAATGATTAAAACAATTCTAAATTATATTAGTTTTTCCTCATACAATGACTGTATAATCATAAAATTAACAAAATTAAATTGAAACAATAGTATGCATATCTGCAGTAACACATTCTTGCTTTTAGCTAGAGCATTCCTCGTGGATATGAACATTATATAGTTGCATTTCTGTTACAATTCAAAAAGAAAAAAAATTGTGAAGCAAAAACACAAAATACTGAGTAATTACATGTTTATGAAAATAATATAAACAATCAGTAAGGGAACATTTGATGCTATTTTTATTTCTAACCTCTACCTATCATATTTTATGGGTTTAGTTTACAAATCATTTTTTAAACTAGTTTCTGGTGATGCCCTGATCCTCTGCTATTTCCCAGAAGATATTACAAATTATGTTAATGTCTACATTAGAAAGCATGACAGATACTATCATTATGCTTTATTTTTTAGAGACTATTTCTAATTATCAGTATTCTTCAGCAAATTATCTATTTCTTATACACACTGGACCTGAATAATTCACATTTATCTTTCTCACCAATATTTAAATGATAATTCCATGTTGAAAAACAGGTCATCCCTCATAATACTATCTTTGTTAAGGGACACTGTCAGCAATGGTAAGTGTGGTGATGATTCTTTGAAAAATATATGACATGCTAATTCCATTGAGAATGCAAGACGTAAATATAAATTACTGTCTTAAATTTTTATTTTGCAACATAAATTTATCCTGTTACTCATTGGAAAATACTTTTATACATATATTAAAGAGTTTCTCTTTCTAGAAATATTTGTTTAGCAATCATATTGCTTACAAAATTATATTGCTTCTAAAAAGAAGTTCAATTGATTGCGTTTCCCCTCAGTTATTTATACATTAGCAAATATATTATTACCCATAGACAATAGGCAGGACAGGACACAATTCTAGGAGTTAAATTGATAAAATATGTATATATATATACTTTAAATCAACACCATTTATGCAGATATTTCTTTATCAAAATTTATTTTCTTAAGTATATAAAAATTATTTTTAATATTATATGCAAAGTTGTATACATTATTAAATTTTTCACTAAAAACTCTCTTACCTGATAGGGTAAGTGTCAAATTTCACTTAGCTACGATTACATATCATAAATTTCATATAATTTGTCTCAATTAATTAATTTCATAATTACATCTTGTTGAAAAATTATCTACTTATATTTATTCATTATAACCTATGTTTGTCACTTAATCTTAGAGCGTATTGATAAAGATTATTGTGCTCTACTAAGTATCTGATTAGAAATGATTATTTTCAATTATTTGTGCACTCAATCACTCAACGTTTTTTTCACTACAAGTATGTTTTGAAACCTATTTTGTATCAAGTACTCTGCTTTGCACTGGGGGACAAAGAAATGGAACAGGCATGATCATTTTCATGAAGTCATTTGTAGTCTAACACCAAGTTAAGATAAAAAAAAGTTTGTCAGAGTCAACAAAATTTAAAGAAGGGTGGGAAAACAAAAGAGACAGTGGTCAATTCAAGTAGAAGGGGCCATAGAAATTGTTTCTTAAAGAAGGAAATATGTGTTAAGTAATCACGAAATCAAGGTTGCGGGAAGATGTTTATATTGGCAATGAAGGAAGGAGCACAAGATAAAGTCTGAAATAGGCTGGGATGTTCAAACTACATCAAATATATTGTTATTATTGGGCGTAGAGTATTATGTGCACAAAAGACAATTTTAAAAAGTGTAAAAGATGAGGAGACATATGAAGAAAAGTTTGGAGAAACATGAAGATATCAGATAATGGTGGCCAGAATTGGTCAATATTGGCTAGAAAATTGACAATATGTTTGGGATGGCTAGGCTTCGAGGGACTTGAAATCATAGAATAGATCTTAAATCATAATATCGTGACTTTAATAGTTTCTTCTGGTTGATAGTAGAAAGGGGCTAGATAAAAACAGATATTATATGAAGAAGCATAGATAGACCCTTCTGTTTCCAGACAAGATGGAGTAAAAAGACTAGATTCATCCTTCTGCTTTAAACAAATAAATACTGGATAAAGAATATAAAGAACTTTTTTTTCCAAATGTTGGATAACAGCCAACAGAGGAATTGATCAAAGATAGAGGGTAAAACAAATGAAGGGGAGCCCTGGAATTACCCTAGGATTCTGCTTATAGAGTTGCCAGGTTCTAGCACATGGAGGAGGAATCCAAGTGAAACCTAGAAGTCGGCCTAAGTTGAGGTGATAAAGTTGAGATTTCAGGGAGGACAAGAAATCTAGAGCTTATCAGACAGAGAAAAGACAAGGGAGACCTATACTGATTAAGAGCAATGGAGTTCTACAGAAGCTGGAAAAGTAAAAAAATAGATTCTCTCTTAATGCCTCTAGAAAGGAATGGAGCTCTGCTGATGTTTTGATTTTAGCTCAGTAATACTCATGTGAGATTTCTGACCTCCAGAACTCTAAGGTAGTAAATTTGAGTTGTTTTATGTGACGAAGTTACAGCAGCAATAGGAAACTAAGACAAGAGGCTAACATTATCTGATTTCAAGACATATTGTAAAGCTACTGTAATCAAGATAGAATGGTATTGGCATCAAAACAGACAAATTGATCCATGAAACAAGAGATTCATGAAATAGACCTGCTTATGTGGATAACTGACTTTTGACGAAAGTTCTAAGACATTTCACTGGTGGACAAACAGTGTTGTCAAAAATTGTGCTGAAACATTTGGGTATCCAGATGGAAAGGGAGTAAAGTAACTTATCAAATTGTATACTTTAAATATATACAGTTCATTATATGTCAATTATCTCTCAATGAAGCCGCTAATTTTTTTAAAAACTCTTACCCCCGATGACTCTCTAATTTTTCCTAATTTGCTATCATGTGTTTATTTTGTTACTTGGTTAGCTGTATTAATTCAAGGTTATGCTTCCTCTTTCCTCTGCCTGGAATGTTTTTCCTCTAAAAGAGTCGCATGTCTTGGTCTGTCACTTTATGCAGATTTTCTGGTCAAATGGCATCTGCAAAAAGAGCCTTTCCCTGCCCAAAAGGTCACTGTGTCTGGAACGGAATGCCCAAAGTGGAACAAGACAGAAATATATTAGAGAGATAGCATGGACTAATTGCTGCAGGTTCTTGTTATCACTTCAAGGTCTTCTGTTTTTCCTTGTAGTGATATGAGCAAGCCATCAGAGGATTTAACCACTGGCTTTTTATCTCATTCCCAGGAAAAAACCATTGCTGACCTAAATTTTAAATAGGATCATTCTAGCTTCCATATCGAGTAGGAGTAGAGGCGGACAAGGATGGAAGGAGGAGATCGGGTAGAGCTGATGCTGATTGGAATGCTGTTAGTTTCATCTCTATTAATTTTCTGGCGGTATGAATCATTCACCTCTCCAAATATTAACTACTTAATATAATAACACAAAAATGCTAGTTGGTGCTGACTAAACTTCAAAGAATCTTCTCATCAACACAATATATTATAGGCTCTTATTCGTCAAGAATCTCTACCAAAATATTTTATTTGAAATAGCTTAAATTAAATAAAAATAAAATCAACTTAATTTAGTGACTTGTACATGTTTGCGTATATAAGCATGTGTTGCTTTTGTATCCATTGTTTTTGTACTATAATGTTTTTGTTTATTTGCTTACATTATTTTAGCTAGTAATAGCAATGTCTAATATGTAAACAGATGTAGGTAGATGTATATGTTGGTCTGATGGCATGTGCTTGATGAATTGTGGATGGTGTCTATATTTATTCATGATATTTCTGTCACTTTTTATGTAAAATTGAGCTAGCTGGACACATGGTCTCTTCTAAGCTCTAGGGATCACATGTCTAAAATTCAAGACAACTGCATTTTGAAGAACATCTTTTGTTATAACTTGCAAGGGTTATTTGAAAGATTTTCTCTCAAAATTGTTTTAGAGAACTCAATAACGACTTCCTACAAGTGATTTAAGCTCTACAAATTCAACTTCATAATTTTATGTTCATCGCATTAGAGACAATTAATTTTGAAAAAAAATAATAAAAATTAGGATAAGAATATGACACAATTTTTTTTTTGCCCAATAGCTTTTATCTAATAATATAGAAATGTTTCTCCCTAGCTTAAATTCACAATTCTACTAGAAGCCAACCTAAAGTTACCAAACCATTATGGTAGCCTCTAAGATGGCCCCCAATGATTCCTGCTTCTTGGTAGTCAAGCCCTTACATGTGGACTGGATGTGGGGACTTACCTCTAATAAATAGAACACCGTAAAACTGAGGGAATGTGGCTCCAAGATAAGGTTACAGAGTGTGGCTACTTTCTTGTGCTTTCTTGCCAGTTTTTTCTGAGGGAAACTAGCCGACATGTTGTAAGCTGGCCTAAGTAGTCTCACACGGCAGGGAAATGAAGGTGACCTCCAGCTACTAACCAGCAAGAAACTGAGGTCCATAATTCAACAGCTCACAATGAATTGTGTCCTATTAATGCTATGTGAAATATTGGAAGCCAATCCTCCTCTAGTTGAGCCTTGAGATGACTAGGTCCCAGTCAACACAGTGACTACAGCCTTGTGACGACACTAAGCCAGAGGACACATATAAACTATGTCCAGATGCCTGACCTACAGAAATGGTGCAATAATACAAATTTGTTATTTTTAAATTGCTAAGTTTTGAGGTAAATCTTTTGCATGGCAATTTATAATGAATATACTCTCCAATTTGCCATGTAATTTAGCCTATTTAAAATTCCTTCTTCATCTAAGATAGACCTACTTATAATATGGAGTTCCAACAATTGTCTAAGCATTTCTTTCTTAAATTATTACTTTATAAATGTAACTCTTTTAAGCAATCTCCAATTTCACCTAAGCATAAAAAGCTAAATGAACACAGATGTCAAATTCTCCTGGACATTATTGATTATGATAGTGCCAGTATCAGGCAGGTCCATCTTGTTATAATAAGTAAATACAGCACCAGAAAATACAATGAAATGTGGAGGTCATAGGGGTCATAGATATGATTATTTTATCATAGCTAGAATGTGAGGTTAGCAGGCAATTTTTTTTTGTAATTATACCATTATCTGGATGCTAGTATCTAGTTCCCTTTGTGAAACAAGCTTTCCTATGTACTTAACATAATTATTAATTTAAGAGGACATTAATTTTCATACCAAAAGCTCTTTTTAAAACATCCTCCCCTCTCTATTTTCCTGTTTTAATCTGCCAAACATTTACCTAAACTTGTGGACATTAAACCTCCTTCTTAGCTGCCTGGTTGTGCAATGCCAGCATCTCTGAATCTGGTATTTGGCTAATAGCTCTATTACATTTCATGCTGAGTCCAAAGCTTTACCTCCCTCAGTCTTTACTTTCGCCAACTGGAAAATTTTCCATCATGTCAAGAAAACCCACTGTGCTGTGTGCTTAGGGAATGGGCCCTCTCTTGCTGACTGACAGCTATTCAATAGAGAAAAGAACCGCAGAGAGATGCCGATACGTATTAAGCTCACGGAAGAGAATAAGCTTTGTATTTCAAAATGTCACTTTTCTTAGAGTTCAGTGGGAGTGAGTCGCTATAATAAGGTAATTTCTAGAGGGAACCATACTGTAGTTCATTGTATAAATAATTGATTTGATCAGCCGAAATTATTGTGCCTAGTCCTGAATGACCTTTCACATGAATTGCTGGATTTTCACTACAAAAGCTCCAGAGCTTATAGTAAGATGTCAAAAAACCCATATACAGTAGTTTTCTATAAAAAGAAAGGATATTTACATGGCATTATTTCCTTAGAATAACTAAAATATAATCAGTTGTTTCCCTGTGTACCAGTAGAGACAGCATATCTTGGATTTTATTCCTCTGTTCAAGGTCAAAAACTAACCACGTCTTACATATGAATGTTTTAGGCAATATTTTAAAAAATAGAATAGAGAAGCAAAAACATAAATGTAATTACACAACAGGGAAAGGATTTCTTTTTACAAGATGCAGACATCATTATAATTTCTTAAGAGAATACTTTCTATTAGAAAATTAACAAACACGCTTAAAATTCTGCACAATGATAGACTTTAATATCTCACTATGGTCTCATCTCTTACTTTCTTTATGTCCCAATCCTTATTATAATGTATCACTGATGTCTGTTCAAATTGGATATATATTCTCTTTCTGCTCAGAAATTTTACATAATTAATCACATTATGTCTTTCCTTCATATGCTCATTTAACACATTTACTTATTATAAATTATTGAACATTACTGCTCATTGTTAAGTATTACCCAAATGATACACAGAGACAGAGATAATTTAAAAATTACCCATTCCCAGTTCCCTTAATCCCTATTTCATGCTTCCACGTTCCTCGTGTAACCATGATCCACAGTCTGTTGTACATTTTCCCAGAGCTTTTTGAATGCACACTTAAGCATATATCTGTATTTATACATATCCACGTATATTTGTATATATATTCATATGAACATATTCAATCATATATGTATTCCTAGCTACCTATCTATATGTTTAAATATATATCCATTTTAAAACAAAAGAGATCATCCTGTGCATACTTTTCAGAATTAGCATGTATCATTTAAATACCTCTTAAACATGGTGTTTTTCTCTTTTCATAATATAGTTATTAATTATAAGAGTTATATATGCACAAAGTAAACCTTTTTTCAGTGTAGTAGAGTGAAAATATAACTTGACTACCCCTAGACTTATGTGCCATGTACCAGAAAGCTCTCTTCCATGATTTTTAAATATTTCTACCTAATTTTTCTTAATAGTTGCCTAGCAGTGATTTTGGTGGTTTCCCAGCTATGGAGTTTTCATTTCTTTTTTTTTTTTTTTTGGTAGTCTACCCACATCCTAAAGTACTAAGCATTCATAGTTAAAATCAGGCTATAAAAGGCACACTTACAGAACTGAAGTGGCCCTATTCTAGTAGACAGAACATGGATTTTGCTGTTGAATGATCAGACTTCTTACCATGTGATTACAGTTCAATATAGCTTATTTCCGACCATCCTGATCATTTAAAAGTATAAGTCTACTTTATGCGATAAGATAGGTTTTCCTTACCCTTTTGGGCTCCAGCAGCTCCAAGGGTTGCCTATGATTCAGGGCACCAATATTTTTGTAAAATCAAGATTAGAATTATCCAGTGTTGGAATTCCAGGAGGTTTCCACAGACATATCTTTAGCATTATCTATGGAAAAATGTGGTTCTTTTGGTCAGTTCTTACCTGCCTGTTCCAAGTTTTTGACTTTATCTGAAAATGACTCTGCCCTTTAAGTTTGAGAAATGGAATGGATCCTGCATGGTGGTTTACCATTACTTATTATTCCTCACAGTGAGGGAGTGCCATTTAGCTAGGCACAATTTGAACGTGAGCCTTTTTCTAAGATTTGCTTCTGTTTTAAATAGCTAGTTCTTTAAATTCTCCACAAATGTGACTTGACCTTACTTAATTTAATGCCCTCATTTTAAGCCACCGTGCTTTCTCTATACCAGTGATCTAGCATTGACTCTGATGAACAAAGTACTTTTCTAATTCCAGACCTTTAAGTAGGCTGCTCTCTGTTCAAAGGGCTCACCATTTGGCCATTGCCTTTCACATGGCTAAATGTGTTGCATTTTAGCCTCCAATTATGAGGTCAAATCTGAATCGATACTAACCCCTTCCCCTGACCCCTAGCTGGCTAAAAAGAAAAAAAGATGCACACTATTCATATGAACTACGAGCTCTATGAAGTGAGGTTGTCATTATATAGCGTCTACCTGACACCCTGTCATTCCTGTGCTAGGTGCATAAATATTTGTTGGTTGAAGAAAGGAAATGAAAGTTGGAAGGGGGAAATAAGAAAGGAAGAAGGACACCCAGATACTAGTGCATGTAATTACACCAGTGCAAGACTGAATATACAAATAGACAATGGCTAGATGATCTATGACAATAGAACTCTGACCCAGAAGCTCAGGAAGCTAAATCACAAACTCTGCAGCAATGTGCTCAGAATAATCAAGACTTGGTCAACAGCTTTCAAATTCCATAATTTTGCACCGATTTTCAACTAAGAAAAAACAGAGAGAGCTAAGTGTGTATTTTCCCCCATGCCAATAACCTCTAATCAGAACATTCCTGAAGGCTTCCCTTTTATTCGCTATAGAGCTTTCCTACTCCCTACCTCCCTTTGAGTCTCTGCCAAACCCAAGTGCTGGTATCTGACTTCTTGCTACAGCAATCTCTTAAGAAATAGCCTGTTCTCATTTGGTAGGCCTTCTTTTATTTCCACAACAGGTGTGAACTTAACAAATAATGCTTTAGGAATATAAAATATTGGAACATGACCTACTTTACTACGCCAGATAAGAGTTGTGTACACTGTGACCAGTAGGATAACTTAGCAGAAATTTGTTCTTAAATTCCTCATTGAAGAATTCATGATGACTGCTTGGTAGTACACAACTATTTGACAAATTTTTATTTTTAATATTTAAAAAATAATTTTATTAAACAGTGAAAGCCTATTTCTTTCATTAACACTTCTCTAGATTATTGTTTTAGTTGCAGTGGTAATGGTCTAAGTAATAGGTAGCTTCTGCTATTTTAAAAGTTCTGCTCAGAGTTTATTATTACAGTATTTGCTACCGTGTGTCATAAGCTGTTTAACTCTACAAATGTTTAACTTTTATAAATTTATTCTCTTTATAAGGCAAAGTTAAAGCATCCCCAATATAGCCAGTTGTAATAATTTTTATAAATGCATTCCACAAACTTTCATACATGTCGGTTTTCAGGAAATTCATACTCTAATAAAGAAGATAAAATCCGCATGAAAAATGCACAAATGATAAATTCTACTAATGGAGTTATAAACAATCTGTACAACTTGAGTTAATATAATACATTCTGATAGGACAATTAAATAAGAAATCATGGATGATGTGGCAGTTAACCTGTTGTCTTAAAAATAAGTATTTTTAAGTTAGTTAGTAGAGTCTGAGTGGAAGGAAGAATAGAAAAGCACATAACCAAGAAGAAAATCACAAAGACAGGAGATAAGCACTTGGAAGAACTCTGAGCGAATGTGTGCAGAATAGTTAAAAGGCAGTTTCACTAGAATATAAGTGTCATAAAGGGAAAAGTGCAGATAAAAGCCTGATAACACAGGTCAGGTTCAGATTACAAACGTAAGCACTTGTTATGAATTATTGTAATAGGCTGAGCAGGCAGATATTGCAGAGTGGGTCGTTCAACCATTCCACTGCTCTTGTAACTTGTACTCCTTCATGTTAGAGGTTATGCCGCTAAAGACTACATTTCCCAGACTCACTTTTAGTTCAGTTCCAACTTTGACCTAGCTTCCCCTGAGCAGAAATAGCCGTATACATTTGGAGGGTTGTAACTGCTTCGCAACCACGGGAGTACCAGGGGAAATCTGAAACTGGCCGTTGGAGGGCAAGAAGAGACCAAAGAAAGTGGCAGAACATTCCAGATTGGTAGTTGGCAGGTTTAACAAGCAAGGGAATTTACTTACTAGGGTTGTCTTGGGTGGCTACAAGATGAACAGATTTCAACATCCACCCACCAGAATCTTAGGAGTTTATGTAGAGGGCTTCAATGGGCTCAGTCACATATTCAGTCCAGATAGCTTCAACAACATGGTACTTTCTCAAGGCTGAGATTGCCCGGGTCTAGCTCGTGGGTCAACGGGAGGTCACATCCTTTTGTTACCTCCTCCAACACTCCCCTCCTTGTGACCGGTTCTTACAATCTTACATATTACCCATCTCTTACTCAACGTGCACTGAGCAGGGTCAGCAAGGGTTTCACTAGCATGGAGGTGGCTCATTTGGCAAATATCTGACTGCCCTGGAGGCAGATACCATAGCAATAATATATGCATATGCAAAAGAAAACACAGATTAAGATAATGATTCCCAAAATAAGTAACGTTTTTTTCACTAAGAGCCACATGATCTGAACTATTGATCTACTGTGTCCCCTAGGCTGGGGGTTGGATCACTCAGGGTGTTCACTTATGTTCTCATGTGGTTTAATAAATTTGACACATTAGCAGACTCAACAGGTATAAACACACAGCATTCTGCTTGGATAAAGGCACAGGTGCCTCTTCGTACGGCAGTAATAGTGCCCAAAGCCATCCCAATTTGGAGGACAGCTTTTTTTATTAGAGACAATTCAGTGTTCAGTAAAGACAGGCTTTGCTGGCTATCATTTAAGGCTTGCTGGGTGAATTTAGTAAGGGCATCTATGTGTACTGTAATGTCCTCCAGGCCAATGGTAGGAACAAAGATGGTGACCAAATGATCGTACAATGAAAAGTAAAATGTGCCTATCTGGCCTTGAGGAGAGGGAAGTTGGCAACTTTTGTTCCTGTCGGGTAGATTCTCCCCTGTGCCCAGGGAAAACTCAGGGTGCAGTGACCCAACCACCCAGGTGAAAGCCATGGCCAAAAATATGTGCCACACAACCACTAGGTCCCCTTTGGGCTACCCAATGAATACCTGGGTGGCAGACCAGTCGGTACCAAACCAGTTGCTACCCTTTAATGTGACAGATTGACTGGGCAATTCCGGTGATATCCATCCCATATACCTGGTACAATTGGTTTGGTTCTGTTTAGAGTGGTTTTTCTCTTCTCAAAATAGGGGTACATGGTTGCTCATATGTCCGTAATCCAGAATAAGCCACGTGAACCCATCCCAAATCTGAGTGTAGCCACCCATGGCTTTGATAGTGGTATTTTTAGGATCCTTCCAGTCAGCAGTTTGACAGGCTGCCTGTGTAGTTTGATTGACAGAAAAAGAATACCCATGCCCAGCGTTATTGATACAGTGTGCCATGGGTCAGGTTTTTGGATCAGTATTGGTAATATCAGATGAATTAAGAGTACTAGTCCTAGCTTGTTCTTCATTAATATACTGCTTTGGGGCCTTTCAATCCTTTCCCTGGAGTGATGATAGCAACCATGGCAATCCTGAGGAGGTAGAGAGGGGCAGGTGCCCATATACCTGACAGTTCGATTGATTCCTTTGCCAGGCATACAAGTGTGCCCACTGCAGAAAGGTATTTCCATCAGGTGCTCATGCTGTGACCAGATATCAGAAGGGCAGCAGAAATCTAAGGTTGAAAAGACAGACCTTTTGTAGGAAGGTCTTCCTTTTCTGTAAGAATTACACCTGTGGCCTGATCCTTAGATCTTATTGTGCCTGCAGCTTTAGGAATTTGACCTGGTTGAGCACCTCATACATAATGACAGTGGAGAGGCAGCACTGTCAGGCATTGGGAGACGGACTAGAAGTGGGATATTCCAGACCAGGACTCCTGTCTTTTCCCCTCTTTCAATGGTGCATGTTCCATTCCAAGTATCGTACCTTTCAGCAGGTCTAGCTTGCATCAGGATAATGGGATCCCAGTGGAGACTGAGTAGTTCCTCCTCACCCAGAATTGCAAAGTAACTCACTTATCCCAGTAGGATGTCCCGTTGCAAATTCCAGCAGATAAATCTTCTCTCAGGCATGATGGGGCTTTGTGTTCTCAGCAACATAGCATGTTGATCCATGGTGAGAGATAGGGCAATGGGTGTCTCTCATGACTCCCATACCTTCAGGATATTGGGAGTCTTGGCAGGGGTCCCAGGCTGACATATGGGGCAACACGCCTTACTGGTTGATCATTCAAATATATTAAAGCCTGGGATGGTACTTTAGTCTACCTGTCCAATGTAGTTTTACCTGTTAATAATTGAATCTGCTGCTTTAATATTCCATTCTTCCTTTCTACCAATCCTGCTGCCTCTGGGTTAAGGGGAACTGGAACCTCTATTCAATGTCATGCTCTTTTGCTCAGTTGTGAATATCATGACCATTAAAACGTGATCCCTGATGACTGTCTTTTCAACATGGGTATCCATATATGGTACTCAGTTTCTCTAATTCCCTAATGGTGACAGTCTGTTTTGTTCAGTAATGGGGAAAAGTTTGAGTTAGGCCAGATTTTGTGTCTGCACAAACCAAGGCATATATAGAACCCTCACTGGGAGGC
Organism: Equus quagga; assembly: GCF_021613505.1. Classification (NCBI taxonomy): domain Eukaryota; kingdom Metazoa; phylum Chordata; class Mammalia; order Perissodactyla; family Equidae; genus Equus; species Equus quagga. Next base: position 21,879,759 of record NC_060269.1, read on the forward strand.
AAGGGGCCCACATAATCAATTTGCCAATCTCTCACTGGTTGGGAACTCTGGTGAATGGCCCCAGACTCCTTTGGCAGTTGCCTTAGACACTGTTTAGAACACACAAGACATGCTGTTACTGCATTAACGAAGGCACTGTATTTCAAGAGCAATTCAGTATCATTGGCAATATGCCATCCCACCTGGGCCTGTTGCTAGGACTTGTACCTGGGCTAGGGCATCAGCTTCCTGATTGCCAGGGGTATTCAGTACCTTATGAACAGGCATGTGGAAGACAGTGAGGACTGCCTCAGGCTCCTGCAAGCAACCTCAAATATTTTTCCACATGTCCTGACTCCACAAGGGCTTATTCATGATTATCCATCACTTAGCTTTCCATCATCCAAGCCATAGGGTCAAGTCCTTTAGGACAGCCCAACTATTAGTGCAAAGGGTTAATGGCCAGGGCTCATGAGTGATCACCAGTCAAACATCTCTGAGTTTAGCCCAGTGCTACTATGATTTCTTCCTGTTTCCATCCAGATGGTGTCAGTAGTAGGCTGAATAGAGACTGCAATACTTGTGGGTGGGTTGCCCCATGTAGACCCATCTGTATATCAGGCATCAGTGGGAATTTCCCCCATTCCTTCTCTACTGGCTGCAGGGGCCACCACAGGAATAGCGGCAGGGGCATTTGTAGGATCTACATATTCTGTAGGGCCTAGTAGTTCCTGCATTTCTAGAGACAGTGGGCTGGCAAACAGGGTGCTCCTCTGCTGCAAATAGGCATGTAATTTAGCCAAAGTAGGAGTCTGAACCTTGGCAGATGTGAGTCAATGGAATATATTCTCAATCTACCCTTGATAGGAAGGAGAGTTCTTACCATGATGTCCTGTTTCTTCATGAGAGGCTCTACCTGGAGGAGCGCTGTGTAGTTTGTTAGGAGTTGTTGCTCTGTGGGGGTACATTGGTTTTCTGCCTTCTTCTCGAGTTGGGACCAAAATCCTAGGATTGCTCTCTCCATCTGTTGTCTGTGGCACACTGCCCAGTCTATACCTTCCGGAGTCACAGATAGATCTTACTCAAATGGTAGCCCTGCTTAGGAGATGCCCAGAGCTTTAATCTGCTTCACTAGTATTTTTGCCTTTTCAAAGGTGACATTGTTTTGATCCTTAGTCCCTCACATGACCTTTCTTTACCAGGTGGCACAAGGGACAGAGGCACTGTGCCAGGTAGGGAGTAAAAATCCTCCCAAACCCCAAAATCCCTATAAGAGCTTGTACCTTTTTCATCTTCTTCGGGGTTGGATAGGCTTGCACCTTGTTGCTAACAGCTTCTGGGACAACACACATCTTACTTGACCATACAACTTGCAGAAACTTTATGGTGGTGCCTGGGCCTTGAATTTTCTGCAGGTTCACCGCTCATCCTCTCACTTGCAGATGTCCCCACAAAGTATGCAGGATGTCCAGTATCAAAGGCAAGTCCTCACATGCCAATATTATATCATCAATGTCATGGGTCCATTTTACTGATGTGGGGAAGGAGAAGAGGGGCAGATCTCAGGCTGCTGTCCCATGACATACTGTGGGGCTGTGCAAGTAGCCTTGGGGAAGTACTGGAAAGGTCCATCGTTGTCCCACCAGTGTGAAGGCAAATTGATCTTCTGACCTAGCAATGAGAGGTATGCTGAAAAAAGCATTTGCTAAGTTCAGGACAGTATGGTACACTCCTAGGACCATGGCCAAGGTATCTAAGATGGTGGCAATGTTGGGCACAGCTACTTGGATGGGGCTACCACCTTGTTCAATCCTTGGTGGTCCATGGTCATCTTCCAATGAGCCATCTGACTTTTTTACCAGCCATACTGGGCCATTGAAAGCACTGTGAGCAGAGAGTATAATACTCAGTTCAGTTCTGGGATAGGTTCTCCTGTTTCCTTATGCCCCTTGGGCAATTTATGTTGTCAGTTACCACTCTCCACAGGGGTGGTAGGCTTACTGGTTCCCAGTTGGTGTTTGCCATCAGCACTGATTTGATTATTCTAACCTGGAGGCAGAATTCACTGACAGAGTTTTGGGAAGTTTGACCTTGTAGAATGTCAATGCCCTATTTGTCCTCTGGTATAAGTTTCCCCCGCTATCCAAAAGTAAAGCAATCCTATGAAACCTTTTGTAAGTCAAAATGGCATAAAGCAAAGAAGCAATTACCACTAATTTTATAAGGGAAAAATTTTTGAATATTCCCAGACCCAAAAAATGACCTACCAAATCATACCAAATAACACATAAAACCTAAATAACAGTAATGTATGGTAAAAGCAGGAACGATAATGATAAATACAGCCTATATAAAATAGAAATAATGTCCTTACAGTGTAGTAACACTTACCAGAATCAGCGAGCACCCTGGAAGGCTGAGACGTGGCGGTGGTGATGATGTTGTGTTAGGCTGACTCATCAGTGCTGGGGGTGGTGGAAAGCACAGGAGGCTGGGGTGCAGGAAAGAGGGGAAGAGGGTCATCTATTAACATCTCGTCGTCATCTGAATCCATCAGGGCAGGCAGGTCACTAGCATTTACACCTTCTATGTCTGCCTGCCTCGATGTCGAAGGTCGAGTTTCGTGGTCTGCTTGGCTGATGTGGGTGATGTTGAAGTCTTGAAATACGACAGTATGCTTAACTGCTTAGTGTCTATAATGACTTGCTGCAAAATAAATGCTGAACACTATTTTCATTTTTCACCTTTTTTTCATAAAAATGAAAATCCTCTTTGGATCTCTTTCGGTTAGTGGAAACAGGTACTAATATAGATCCTTCATAAAACTGAAGTGGCATAAAGTGAATTTTGGATACAGGGAAACCTTTACTGTAGAGAGAAAAATCTTGTACTCTCATGGGAGAGAACGCCCAATTTGCAGTGTCAAAGGGATCTTCTTGACCATAACCTTTTACCCTCCATAACCATCAATGGCGCTGAGGGGGCCAGAAAGCTTCTGAGGGTTACCGTGTATTAGAGTACATTCGGCTCCAGTATCAATCAGAGCTGTCACCTTTTATCTACTTCAGTGGGACCAGTGAATAGTGAACTCAGCATGGGGCCTCTCACCCCCAGTGACCTTCACCTGCAGATGGTCTTGTCCTGCATCCTATACCTGGGACACGGGAGGCACCCACCCAGAATAGGACTGTATCTCTGAGGCCTCTGCTTGAGCAGGTGGGGCACTAGGGCTAGTAGGGCCAGGTCTGAATGGTTGTTCAGGTTTAGGGCTTTTCACAGGCTGGCGTACACAGTACTGAGTTGCTAGTCTATCTTTTCAGGTGGGTTCTCAGTGGCAATGAGGTCAAAATACATTTGCTTTTGGGCTACTTTTACCAGACACTTTACAGTCAATTGGGATAGCCTTTTGGCTTCTGGAGTTCCCTCTCTGTCCCAGGTATTTCCCATAGCATGTACCCATTCCCGGGATTAGTCAGTTTCCCCCACATCAGCAGTAGACTGCCCAAAATTATAAAAGTCTTGTCCCAGAGTGGGTTCAGCATGCCTTTCAGTGTCTCATACCAGGTACTGGGGACGGACTGGAGTATCTTGGCTTTCATTCTTGCAGTGCATGTGGGCTGCAGGGCTTTTAAAGACAGGGGCATAGATGGCTTGTCTCACTCCCAACTCCCTAAGAAGTTCTTCCTCCTCTATAGTTTTCCGGGTTTTACATGCCCAGGGAGATCCTCCTCACTGAGCCAAGCCTCCTTACAGGATAAGAATAATTCACTCTATAAAGGAGTGAGTACCTTGAATACCCTCCACAAGCCCAAGCGCCATGCAAGTGCTGCCGGAGGGCACGGTGTGTGGTGATCTTCCTCACTTTTTTTGCCTTCTGCCAGATCAGAGAAATGCCATGTCTACCACACCTGCATACTTTCCCTGGCCTTCTGTTGGAACTTGACAGCTGTATCAATAAGGTCAGTGGGTGTATATTCTCTCATCATGAACGTTTCCCGAACTGGGGCTGCTCCATTGGCTGGGGTAGTTGTTGGTGTGCTTTTGCTTTCCATTGTATTAGGGGTCAGATGGCATAGTGTGCTTTGTGTGTTTCATTGTCAATCACCACAACATCCTCCTCTTTGTTCTCCTCTCATTCCCAGGGATTCCACATGTTGGCGTCCCAATCAGGCTTTGTCACACGTGCTTGGACCTTAATCTGCAGCAGCTTGTACCCTCCTAGCTTTGCAAAACAGCACACTGAGTTCTCCAAGTGATTGTCTTGCTCTCCTCACTTGTCTGCCAGCCCAGAAGCTAGCAGAATAGTAGACAACCACATGTCCTTCTCTAACCTCAGCTCTACTTGCAAATTTGTAACTAGAGTTTCAGCCTCTAGCTGGGCATCAGGGGCCAGCCATATTGCACATAGTAGAGGCCAGCTCACTGCAGCAACCATTTGTTTTCCTTCTTTGCAGCAGTGTGCTAGATGCAGTTCCTCAAAGAAATGCATTAAACCAGCCGATGTTTTCAGGGTGTCCCCAAACTCAAGCAGTGGTCCACAACTATCTAACATACAGACCACCCGTCTGCACATAAAGATCAGTGGCCAACACAGGATTTCCCCCATGCATGCCTTTTTCTCAATACCCATTTCTTTGGTCTCCCCAAATGAGATTTGAAACTGGCCCCCATAGAGGACAAAGAGAGACCAAAGGAAGAGGAAGACCACTCCAAATTGGTAGGTGGCAGTTTTAATAAGCATGGGAACTTACAGATGAGGCTTGTCTTGGGCAGCCACAAGATGAGTAGGTCTCTGCCTTCAGCCCACCAGGATCTTAAGAGCACATATAGAGGCCTTAATAGAGTTCATTCACATATACAGTCCAAATTGTCTCAATAACACATTACTCTCTCAAGGCTACATCCTTGAAGTAACTCCTAGTATAGGAACAGTGGATGAGACACAGATTCCAAGGACAGGAGAGGGGGTGAGGAGCCTCTGATTGCCCAAGTCTACTCGCAGGTCAACTGGCGGTCACGTCCTCTTGATGACCTCCTCCAGCAAGAGTGGGAATGGGATAGAGGCAGATATCTTCTGTTTCTGCTGGTAAGCTCGTGTGTGGAAACATCTGATTTTTTTCTCCTCAGCGGTACAAGTCCTAATATATTCTTCTGGTTTCATGGCCATGAGAGGCATAGCATGGATTGTGCACTTTGCTACCATTGATCAAAACTGAGATAGTATGACCTTGAACTAGCAGCTGAGGCAACAGTTTTGATTTCCCAAATTTCACATAACGAGAGAGACCCCAGATTCCTAGTGGTCAAGTTTTGCAGTATTGTTTTAAATATTTCCTGGGAGCCTGATCCGCCTTCCAATAATTGTAAGTGCTTTGTATTAAATACATTTCTGTTTAAATAGCTGGAGTAAATTCTGTTATAGGCAATAGCATGCTGTGTGATATACATAAAAAGCAGATGTTTTTATTTTTCTACTCATTCTAGACCAGTGGTTCTCAATTGTGGATGGCTTTGCCTCCCCTAGGGACATTTGGCAAAGCTTGGAGACATATGTGAGTTGTCACAACTGGGAAGTCTGCTAGTGGCATCTAGTGGGTAGAGGTCAGGGATATTGCTAAGTATTGTTTGATGCACAGGATAGCCCACCCCTTCCACCACCTGCAAGTGAATTATCTGGCCCACAATGTCAATAGTACCAAGACTGATACATTCTGACCTAGATAAACTTCTAGGATTTTGACAGTTAGGGTGGAAAGAAGAGTAGCATGCAAGAAATATGTCTGAACTAAAATTGATGATGCAATTAACACGAAATATGGATGCCAAGCAGAATAGGTTTTGGAAAGGGTATAATGAATTAAATTAAGATGCACCTAATGTTTTAAGTTTAATTCATAAAATGAATGCATATAAAGAGCTTTGAAGGTGGCATACTTGTCTAAGTATATTATAATTATTAACTTATTTAATTTTCACAACTCTAGGGATAGATAACATTATTATCTACAAATAAGCTAACTGCTAGACCAAATCACCCCAGTGATTCAGTGGTTTACTCAATAGAGGTTTATTTTTCACTTATGTCAGAGTCCAATGTGAGTTAGCAGAGGCCAGGTTCCTTTCATCAAAAGGCATCTTTTAGGGAAAAGGCCATTCCCAGTGTGCTCTGTTTTGATTCCTTAGCCAAAGAATCATACACACAGTAAAATGGTTACTTTATTCTAGTAAGTTTATGTTGTTTTTTATTCAGTAATAGACCACTAAAACAGTTATTCCAGGAAGACAATATTGGTTTAGCATTTAAAATCAATTAATATAATTCACCATATTAACAAACTAAGGAAAAAACATATAATCATCTCAATTCATGCAGAAAACATTTTGAAACTATTCAACATGTTTTTCATGAAAAAACATTCAGTAAACTAGAAATAGAACTAAATTTCTAAATTACTTCTTAATAGAAGCAACTTTTATAAACAGTATTTATGAAAAATCCATAATCACTATACTCAAAAGTGAAAGCCTAAATACTTTTTTACATAAAGTCAGGAACAATGCAAGGATGTATGCTCCTATCATTTCTGTCCACTTGTTTACTGGAGGAGCTATTTGGTACAATAAGGCAAGAAAAGTAACAAAGATTGAAAAGAAAGAAATAAAACCTATTTTGCTTGCAGATGTTGTGATTGCACACATACAACCATACACAAGATACAAAAGAGCTACCAGATATAAGTCAATGTAGGAGGATATAAGATATAAGGTGAATACTAGAAAATCATTGAATTTTTATTTACTTGTATTTCTACATATTTTTAAATTTAAAAAGCAATTTAAAAATAAAATTTTAAATATTTATACTGTTTACAATGACACAAACCCATGTGAGAACTTCATACAGAAAACTCTAACATTTTGGGGGAGAACTTAAAGGAGACATAATAAATGAAAAGCTATACTGTGTTCATATATCAAAAGGTTCAATAGTGTATTGTCAATTTTGCCCGAATAAATCCGTGAAATCAAACTTATTTCTATAAATTCTCCTCAATATATTAAAAATCTAATTCTAATGATTCAATAGGGAAATAAGCATTTTTAAACCCAGAATTTTCAGTCTGTAATTCTTAGAAATCATACCTGGAAAACACAGTCCCTGGTTATATTTTTGTTTAATTACTGCTTCATCTCATTATCCAACAATGAAGCGTTCTGGTCTCCATGCTCACCTTCACATGTCAAATCACAGATCCAAATAGAAAATGAAATAATCTAGATGTAATTCTTTGGCTCTCCATTTAATTATTTGTATTCCTGAATTCTAAAGTTCTAAACCGTTGAGTCATCCAATGTCTCATCTCAATTATCCTTGAAGTGTCTTTTAAAGAGAACTCCAAAAATGTCTTTGCATCTCTGTCTAGCTATACATAATTTACCTGTCAGGCAAGCAAGATCTAGTAGATGATGCAAAAATTACAGCAATTAGAATTTTTAAAGGGACAAGTTTACTCTGTAGGTTTTCACCAATGCATGGAAACAGTATTCTAGATTAGTTACATAAAATTTGGAAATACTCCTTACCTTTGAAATATTATTTTCTCTTTATTTTTGATCCACTGATATATTGGTATTCTAAGTGTGTGCTCAATCTACTTATTCTATGATTTAGCTTTATTAAATCTTAAAGGCAAGCTAAACTCAATGGGCAATGCCGATTCTATCCATGAGGCAAGTCCTTTAAAAATAATCATTAACATTTTGAGATTTTTAACTTAGCAATGGATTCTATTCAGAACAAAAATTATGGAAACATAATTATTTGTTTGGGGATAAATAAGTATTTTTTCAGTGAAGAAAAGCTGAGAAAACAGTGTTTCTGAGAGACAGATACAGTGCGTAATTTTAGGGAATAATAAGAACACTAAGTGAGCTTTCTGATTGATCAAGGTAGTTGTTTTGCTATACAATTAAGACATTATTAATATCATAGAACATTTTCAAAAATCAATAGTCTCTGCTTGCAAGATAACTGCCAACATGATAAAAAAAGCACTTATCGAAAATAAGTATCATGCTAAAACCAAGATGATTTTCAAAACATGGGATAACATTCTCATTTATAGACTTTATTTTTATAATAAAAGAATGTCATGTCATAAGATAATGTGATCCTGTATGAAGCAGGTGGTTAAGGAGCAAATAAATTACCGGCAGATTTTTAATTATCATACACTCTTCGTCTTTCACGATAAACAACAGATGTGTGTTTACGAAAATACATTATAGTAAAATCAGGTCAATAGAGTCTAAATGAAAAAGGCTTAATTTATCTGTACTCCCATTTAAATTCAAGGGGATGGCCTATTTAAAAGAGCCATCATTTAATGTAACATGAGTTCAGAGGAGCTTTATTTAAATGGACCAATGAATACCTTTTTCATTAATTGTTCAAATAGAAGAGAAGATAATTACAGAGCGCAAATAGACATGGGAGAAAATAACCAATCAAAACAAAACATATTAGAACAGATGCAAAAAGAAAATTCTCCAAAATAATGGAGAACTGAATCAAATCACCCTATTTCCTGAATATTGAGAGTGTCACTATAGCAGTCTTTCAGTGTTTAACTTTCTAACATTTAGTGATGGTAAAATTTATTATGTCTCATTAATTCTCTGAATTTCAAAACTTTTGAAAAAGACTGAAAATAACATTTATTTTTGAGTGCAAATCAAGTAACCAAAATAATTTGAGTGCTGAAATATTTCCTATATGTAAGTTGGTTAGATTAAAAGGATGAATTTGGAGTTCAAAGATGGGTTACAGATCCATTTCTGCCATTTGCTAGCTGTGAAATACAGCAATATTTTAAATAGCTGTGTTTTCAAAAGCTAACTCTGTTTGAAATCATCTCAGGCCTGAATTCATTCCTCTGCATTATTTATATACTATTGACATGTTTTGAAGAACTGCATTGATGCTATCAAAATATATAGTATTATTTAATGCATTGAATTGCTCTGCCGCTAAAGATTAACCTAGGTCGTATTTTTATATACACTTTTAGTTTTTCTGTCTATGTTTTTCCATGTAGTATTTTCTATGCATTATCTAATTTTTTCCTTTTATTTGAATTAAACGATCACGCTGTTACAATTTAGCCTTGTACAGTTCAACGAAAGAAACTGTTTGATATAGTCTTCCCTCTAAGAAGAGAAAATATAAATAGAGGGACCAGCGTGGTGGTGCAGCTGTTAGGTTCCTGTGTTCCGCTCCGGCAGCCCGGGGTTCACTGGTTCAGATTGTGGGTGCAGACCTATGCACTGCTTGGCAAGCCATGCTGTGGCAGGCGTCCCACATATAAAATAGAGGGAGATGGGCACGGAGGCTAGCTCAGGGCCAATCCTCCTCAAAAAACTAAATAGAGATATTTGGCATTTGTACACGTAAAATAGGAACTATAATAGCAGGCAATGGTTGTTGAAACCACACTTTGGTGCTTTCACAGTTTAAAAACACATTTCAAGGGAATTCTTATGCAAAGTTTCATGAAAGGGATAAGATTTAAACCACATCTTTTTTCCAGTTATATATTGCTGTGTAACATACCACCTCAACGTTGACAGATTAAAAAAAATCCCGTTTGATGATACCCACAGATTCTGTGAAGAAAGAATTCGGATAAGCACAGTGGAGATGCCCCTCACTATATGACTTATGAGGCCGCAGCTTGGAACACTCAATGGCCAGGGAATAAATCATCTGGAGACTTCTTCATTCATGTTTTGGCTGCATAGACTGACATGCCTCAAAATCAGGGCACAGTCAGAACTGCCGTCCAGGGGACATACACATGGCTTCTCCATTTGACTTGAGCTTCTCACAGTGGAGGCACTGGTTCTGAGAGGGAGACCTGAGTGGGAGTGTCAGCAGAGCGAGCTTTCCAGGAGATCAAGGAAGAAGCTGCACAGCCATTTATAGCCTAATATCTGAAACCCCAAAGCATCACTTCTGCTATTTCTATTGGTCAAAGCAGACACAAATCCACCCAGATTTAAGTTAAGGGTATGTCAAGTCAGAAACTGTGAAGCATCCGAGATGTTACCCACCTGTTACATAAATGAGCCAAAGGTGATCCCTGTCTATCGTCCCTATGTTTACTTCACAGCAGGCTGAGACCCATTAGCTCAAAAGCCTGCCAGGGCCAAACTCAAGATCTTACACATCCAGTTGTTTGAAATACAGCCCCAGCAAGCAGATATTTTAGACATTTTGAAACTGCCTAGTTTGCAGACCCCACGAAACTCTGCCCAAGATCTGCTAGCCATAGACATGATAAAGCCTGGGGCTATAAACCCTGGGCCCAAGCTACTGTTGTCCTTCAGAGTTCTCTGACCCAGAGACTCTCCATCATGCTGTTAAGAGATATCATGCAGACAGGTGAGGCTCTTCTCTGATCTCTTTACCTCTTAGAAGTTCTCTTGCCTTCCCCCCTTTCTGGGTAGTGGCTCCCGTGTTATGGCCTCTAAGATCTCATGCTGAGAGCCCTGCCCCCATGCAAACCTGTCAAAACCCCACTCAAATAAAGCTTGTCTTGTGCTACTGCCACCTCGTGGTAGTATAGCTTTCCTTGATCAGCTTCCAAATCCCTCAAACTCACTACATTTATTTGCAAACAAACAAGCCTGCCACAATGTGTGTGTGTGTGTGTGTGTGTGTGTGTGTGTGCACGCGCGCGCGTGCACGCAAAAGACATTAAGCTTTCTGGATCAGAGAAACAGCTGATTACTCATAGCAAAATGCAGCAGCCAGAGCCCCAATCCCCACAGAGCAATACGAAAGCCAAACGTTATCTGCACACGAAGTAGATTTGAGTTACAAGGAGGAACCCTAAAATTGAGATTCAGAGATTATATGAGGGTTGCTAGTACACCTACCCATCTCCCCTCCAGGAAGTGAGAGATTACTTGTTAAGCAAACCTCTTTGTGGGGAGTATAATAGGAAGGGAGGTTCATTACCCTGGAATATAAGCAAAAATCTCCAGAAAGGAGAAAGAAAGGGCATTATGTCTCTAAATCCCCCCGGAGGTTTCTGTTTTTAGACTCTCTACAGCTTCCAAGGCTGCTCATTATGCAAACATCTTTGCAGTGCCCTTTGTTCACAAGGCTGGACCATGCAGACATGAAAATATTTAGGGGGAATTGTCCCCCAAGAGGGTAGAGACCCATCTCTTGAGAAGAGGGCCCAGCAGGGATAGCTTGTCTCTGTTCCATGGTGTCTAAGGCCTGGGCTAAGATGACACGAAGGGCTTTGGATGAGTCCTTTGCCTTTGGGCTGTAATCACCTGGAGACTTCATTCACACATCTGGTGCGTGGAATGTGATCACTTGAAAGTTTTGCTCACCTTGGATTGTCGACTGGAGCTCCTACACATTCCTTCTCCAATTGTATTGGACTTGGAGCCTTATGGGTCTAAGAGGGAGCATCTCAGTGGAGAATTTGCCACCAGCAAAGGTTTCAAGAGAACTGGTTGGAAGCTGCATGACTTTCTATGACCATGATGGAAATCACATATAATCACTTTTGCTGAACTTAATTGATTAAAGCAATCACAAGGCTGACGAATATACTGCAGAAGGGGATATAAAGCTCACTTGCTGGTGGGAGGAGCGCCAAAGAGTTAGGGCCATGTTTTAAAACTGCCACAATCTTGAAAGATGTTGGGAGCATATCTCAGAGGGAGCATGTGAACAAGGTGTAAACGTATATAGGCCAAATCTCAAGGTGTGTCAATTAACTGCAGTCTCATGTGACAAGAGAACAGGATTACGGTTGAAACATCGGGAAATAAAATAATAAAAGTAGTTTGGTCAGGTGATCGATATTCCTGAATGCCAGGATAGATAGTTGTATTTCTCTTTTAGGAAATAAAATTTGAAATGCCAAAAATTAATTTAGTTATGGGGAAAATGAAAACTTTGTTAAACTAGACATTTTATTTTTCCTTATTTACTCATTTATTTTTTATTATGTATCCAGATTTAATGTAATCTTTACACTATCTCTTTTGGTCTTATCATGCCTGGGCTTTTAATAACCTTTAATTAAAATATATCTCATGGCTAAAAAGAAAATTTTTGAAGAACATAATATGCTATAGCTTATGTTTCTTTTCTGAAAAATTCTAAGTAGTCAACTCAGAGGGATAAAATTATACTTGACTATTTATGTATAATTTAATTGCCTGATAATTCAAAAGACTGAGAAAAGTTGTTCCTATTCCAGGGGATTCATAGATAAATAATTTATAACAATCTTCCCAATCAAGAAAGAGATGAACTAACATATTTTGGTGCCAGAAACCAAGTCAGACGCATCATTCAAAAGCATTAATTTATGTCTAAAACCTATCGCATGTAATGCTTCGCTCATTTTAAAAATTGAGAAAAAAACATTATACACAGAAATTTTGAGGGAATTTTACACGGTCTCATTGCCTGTAAATGAAAGAACCAGAATTCAAACTCAGTCCTCTCTAGGTTAAAGCCTGAGCTTTCCCCACACCGTTTGTTCATCTGATATACATCCTTTGGCCATTTCGTTACCTCCCATTATTTGTTTTGTATTTTGGTGTGTATTGCCACAAATCAAATGCAAGCTATAGAGTTAGATGTTACGCTTGTTGGTTCAAGGAAATAGAACTTATTATCTTGCTCTTTCTTATGCTAATAAGTTACATTCTTTAGAAAAATGTCATCTTTTAAGAATACAAACTGAGCACAGGGTGCTCTAATTTCCCCAAATTGTCTTCCTATACATCAGCACTGTATAGACAAGACAGAGGAATATTTTCAAATTGAGATATTAAGGCATACATATATTAGTTATATTCATAGATTTTAAAGGGATTTAATAATAAATAATTTCTATTTTGGAACATTTACTTCAGAGAAGGAAGGTTAGTTTAGAGACAGAAATTCATGTAAGCATAAAGTTTCAAACAGAAATAAAAATAGCCACAAGAAAAATTTTTAAATGATAAAGTCAATAAGATCCGCTCGTACTAGGACCTTATCATTCAATTAATTTTGTTAAGATAGTTCCTCACTATGATTTTCATAGTCAACTTTCCTGCTCTTTTTTTCTTTTTTTTCCTTTCTCTATGGTAAAGAAGCCAATGCCTGTGAATGCCCAGGGAAGCTGTTAAAAAATTCACTCTTTTCTTTCTTACCCATAGAATAGAAAGTATAATATATTCATCTAGAAGAACAGACTCGCATCTGATTTCCTTATTCATGAAGTTGATGCAGTCCCAGGTTAGGAGATATTTTGCTTTATTACAAAAGACACTTTCTCCTGGGATTGCAGAATGATCCATTAGGGCAAAATGCTTCGCATCCTTGTGCACTCTTCCATTAGTTGGAGTCCATTGATGTTGTTGTGTGACTCAGTATCACTCAGCCCGGGTGCAGACACATGGGAACAATGTATACGATGCTTCAGCAAAAACAAAAAAAACGACGAATGCTCTCTGTAATCCTAGGGAAAATGCAACAATAGAATGAACAAATATAAAAATAGTAAGAGAAATTAAATTTGTCAGGATCTCGGCAAAACCACTGTGTTTAGGGAATATGCCAGGAAAGAAAATGCATATGAATTCTGCAAATGACTTGGAGGAAAAACACCTCTACCCTCAGGACCCACTTTCCATTTGTGAGAAGAAACCACTTGAGAGCAGAACTATGTTTTCTTTTTCACCCCCACTATTGTACCTGTAGAAAGGTTAGATGGGTAAGTATATGCACAAGGGAATGGAAGAGATGAAAGAAAGGACACACTTTTAGATATGTTAATAAAACATTTCACAGGAATCTGATTTGGAAGCTGCAAAGTTTAATATGGTATATTGATAAATGCAATTCTTGCAGATCTTAGAGGAAAAATGGCTCATCTCTTTCTTCTTTCTCTTTTAAGAAAAATAAAAGGCATTTTTCAAATTCTTCATAATGCTAAAATAAAACCACTTAAGAGAGAGAAATCCATGAAGAACGAACTATATGGAAGAGTATGAGACACGATATATTAGTTTATGTTTTTAGCTTTCAAAGTTTCTCATTTTCCCCTGCGACTCATTTTACTTTAAAATACAAGATGAACAATATACGCAGTGGCAGTTTTCAGCCCTAATTTTTATCTCAAGCAGAGATTTCACTAACTTCTCTAAGAAAGGCTAAGGAGGCTTTCTCATTTGGTGACAAATACATCCCCATTAACAAAGTTAACAGCTTCTACTGTAATTATTATATATGTGTACTCAGGTATAACATCTAAAATTTTTCAGATTTTTCATCTTTTAGTAACTGTGAAGAATTGGCTAATTATAATCTCAAATAAGGCTCTTCCAACAGGTAAAAAAATATACATTTTTTATGAGTCTTTCCAAATGAAAACATAATAAAATTAGAATATAATTAAAATTATTTGGCCACATGTTTCACATCCTATGAATATTTTAATAAGCTATGAATAGTATATGCAGAAGACACTCACTTATTAAAGAATATTTGAGTATACAAATGTTTGAGTGTTACAAATCTAGTAATCGTATGCATTTAATAATTCTTAAATAAATACACAGCTCTTCATCCTCACGGTTACTTGTCTAATCCAGGCCGTTGTCATCTCTGGCCTGGAATATTGTAATAGTCTCCAGTAATGAGCCCTTTTGATCTATTTACCACACCACAGAGTAAGTTTTCTAAAATTGAGGAGCAGTGACTGCGGTCTCTTGTCTCTTGCTTAAAAACATTTGCTGCCTTCCTATTGGCTTCTGGGTTAAGCGTGTAAACTTTTTGTAGCATGAATTGCAAGTTCTTCATGGTCCAATACCTGGTTGTCTCTCCAGGATTCTTCTCTCTTTGCTCTACTCTTCCCACTAGACAGTCCTGTTTCATGAACATCCCTACTACTGTTGGCATGTTCAACACACCTATGGGACCTGATACTTTGGAGTCTTCCTCCAGCTAAATTCTCCTCATTTTCAAAGCTTCAAATTAGATATAATTCCTCTACAAAGCCTCCATGGGCCCTCTCATGCCCTCTGGGTTGGGATCCTTCCTCAGCCCATGGCACTTCAAGTGCTTATAGACTTGTCCATATTTTGCTGAATTATGAGCCTTTGGAAGATTGGGACTGTGTCTGTCATGTACCCCACATGCATATCAGGAGAGTGGCATAGCATAATGAAACCACTTCTCATGCTGTAGATGCTCAATGAGTATTTATGGACAAGAGACAATTACTGAAGTTGTACGTACAAAAATAAAAACATTGCTTTTTTTTTTTCAATTTAAAGAGATTATGTTCTGGAATGTCCACTTTATCTGCATCTTAAAATGCAATTTTTTTCCCTTGGAAATTTAGATCTTAAGTTTCTTATGCACAAAAGCCATTTAAGAAATTTCTCTTATGCCCTAAATAATTCCCATCCCAGTCCTGAACAAGAATAGGCACTCAGCTTTTGAGCAAAGTAAATATTAAAAATATATATCTATAAATCATGTCTGTCCTCACCCTGAAAGTACTTACTTCATTATATTTTACATGGTTTTTATTGCTGATTCACATCTTTACCTTTTTAAGTGGCCTCCTCTTTTATATACCAAAGTACTTTGAACTGTTTTGCTATGTTTAAAAAGACAGTTTTACGCAAAGCAAAAGAGTTCTTTATTTATTGTAATTTTAATTAATTCCTTCACGTGAATTTATTTTTAGGTATATCGGATAAATGATTCTCTGCTGGCACATGCATTTGTTAAGATACAGAAATAGTTTATGGAGTATACGGGGTTTTCATAATGGTAACTAACAATAACAATATTAACTCTAAATAATTCTATGGTAATAAAAAAATAGGGAATGTTTATAAAAATACATAACCTCATAAACAGCATAAATTTTACTTTTAGTATAATAGGACCCATGTTTTTGAATAATCTGATTGGTGAGATGAAGAATATGAAGTTTAAGGGCAATTTAATATTTTAGTAGGAGTTTTCTGATGGAGTTTGTATCCTTTTTGATTATGAATATCATCCACCTAAATAGTGTTATTTTGCTATAACATTTGTACAAATTCATCAAAGGAATTCATCCAATGACTTCTGATAAAAACGTTTATACAATTATGACAAAAGGGAATAAACTGTATTTTTGAGATTATGCAGATGAAACACTATTTGGCCTGATTAACTCAAACACATAAAAGAACTATGGTCACTTTACAATGATTCCTAAATTTAAAAGTAAATGATTGGGGCCGGGCCGGTGGCACAGTGGTTAAGTTTGCACGTTCCGCTTCCATGGCCTGGGGTTTGCCGGTTCAGATCCCGGGTGCAGACATGGCACCGCTTGGCAAGCCATGCTGTGGCAGGCGTCCCACATATAAAGTAGAGGAAGATGGGCATGGATGTTAGCTCAGGGCCAGTCTTCCTCAGCAAAAAGAAGAGGATTGGCCACAGATATTAGCTCAAGGCTAATCTTCCTCAAAAAAAATAAATAAATAAAAAATAAATGAAATGAATTGCAGAGCATTTCACTTAGACGGTTAACTCAAATGAGCTCCAATTAGTTCCTGACTTATCTAGGCAATTATTTAAATTACCTGTTTATTGTACTTGAAGAGGAATTCTAGCAGAGATTAAGGTCTAGATGTTGGCATGTCTTAGCATACTACGGAATATGAAATATGTTCTGTGTTTTGCACACAATCTTCACTGGAATTTACCAAATGAAAAATAGTCTCAAATGAAAATAGGTCTAATTGCATGATAAATATTAGAAAATAGCAACAGTGTGTTTCTCTGATGTCAGATAGTAAAGCAAAGTTTTCAGAGAGAAACAAACAAAAAAGTAAAATGTAGGTGGAAACACAAGTATAGAAATGAAGAGTGGAAGTAAATGGCTCTTAAAGTATGCTAAAATAAGCCCAATAAGTAAGAATTTTAATTAAAAGTAAGTATGCTCCTTTATGTCTCAGTTCCCTGTGCTGCTTATATTTACAGTTGCTGAGGAATCTTTGCTTGGGCATTGCTGGATCTGAAAAGGGACTTTGATGAGTAGTCTTGTATGTAAATCAAAACATCTTCCTATATGCATATGGTCTAATTTAAGGGTCACTTGGACGTGTCTCTTAATTTTCATTTGTCTGATGAATGTGATAGACATATATGACTTTAAAATTTTAAAGATTCTTTATCACACATCACACATTGATAAATAGATACTTAATATAACTCTATTAAATAATTCCTATTACTATAACTCCTATTATATAGGAGGGATGCAGGTGGATATTTCTATTTTACACATAAGGAAATTTAATTTTTCTGAGTCTAAATTCTGTTCTTTCAATTGCCTAATGCTAACGTTGTCTCTCTTAGTCAAATGTTGATCAATTTCATTAATTTAATTATACATTAGGAATTGTTTTTAATTGAACAGATTTTTATTACCTATACAAGTGAATTCTTTGCATAAGTAAGTGATGAATCTTTTCTCACTCATTAAATGTGTATGTAAATATAAATATAAACATAAATACATAGGTACATATGTATTCATATATATATGTGTGGTATACATACATACATAAATATATAAATTCCAGTACATCAAGGGAAAAAATGAAAATAAAGTAAATACTAGTGTTTTTCCTACAAAAAATTACCTATTTCTATTATTTGCAGTTTTAGAAGCAACACATTGGAAGTTACGGAGTAATGTTTGCATATTTACGCATGAAACCTTAAAAATTCAAATTCTCATTTCTGTTTTTATAAAAAAAGTTGTATATATCTATTCATTTCTTGGAGGAAGTTTGCCTCTTTTTACACAACAGAGTTTATTATAAGAAGTAGTAATGATACATATAATGATCAATTATATTTCATTATCCTTTTTGTTTATATTCTTATGAAAATTGAAATATGCAATCATGAGAACTGTGTGTGTATGGCATATGGTATTCAATAAAGAGAGCAAATACCTTTTTAAATTACTCACCCATGACTTTTGCAGCTCTGCTTTATGAATACATTTATAAATCAATGATCCTATTTCTTAAGATGATGAATAGCAAATGTTTATTTAAACCCTGGGCTATTTACCACCACATACATCAAAAGTTGAGCATTACACAATTATAGAAGATGACTTTCATAACTGCACAAAACCAAAGAACCATTTCCTTACTGCTGATATACGCAAATTGCAAGGAAAAAAATAAAACAATTTATGAATATCAAAAACAGTAATCACTTTTGGTTTATTTTTCATCTTTGAAAACGCAAGTTTTTAAAACCTTTATATACTTGTATATGTTCTTATTGAACCCAAAATACAGTTAGTTTTATTTTATACTTGCATATAAACAATGTTCTGAAAAGCTCCAAAACTTTTTATTGTCTCATGGACAGTTTCATTTCTTCATTAAATTGACCAGTGTTCCTCCAGTCTTGTTTCATCAATTGACTTGCTTAACACACCTGTTTTAATTGATAACGCAAAGACGAACCTCAGTTTAGTTTGTGACTGAAATATCTCAAACTCTGCATATGTGGATTTTATTGTCTAGATATTACTGTGCATAAATTGCAACATTATGTGGTACTTAAATATGAGACTGAACCATCATAACTCTAAAAATTAAACAATAATTTTAATATCAAGGCATTAGTTTTATGTATTAAAAAATTAAATCCAACCATTGTTCATGAAGTCTCTCTTATATAATATTACTCTTCTAGAACAATAGTGAATAAAACCATGTTACTTTGCTCCAAAGTTATTAGAGCTTACTTTCTAGTAAAACTGAAATATAATATAAGAAGTAAGTGTAGTGGCTTAAATATTTTTGCAAATTCTGTCACTCTTCCTCATAGAGAGACGAAGCCTATTTCTTGCCCTTTGAATCTAGATAGGTCCTGTGACTTGTTTTGCCCAAGAGAATTCAGAGGAAGTGTCCTTATGTAACTTCGAATTCTGGACCATAATGCATCTGTAGCTTCCATCTTTGTTGTTAGGTATAAATCTTCTTGGAACCCAGCGGCCTCGCTGGGGGAAAGTCTTATCCAAGAGAAGAGGTCAAGGCAGAAGACCACAAAGACACTCCAGTGGGAAATCCAGTTGAGCTCCCAACTGACAGTCAAGAACAACTGCCAGTCTTGTGGGGGAGTCATCTTCAATGTTGCAGCAAGTTGAGCCTTCAGATGATTGCAGCTCCAGCCAACAACATGTAGAACAGAACACCACCTCGCCAACACCTAGAATCATAAGAAATAATGAGCAGTTGTTGCTGTGTTAAGCTATGACATTTTGGGGTATAAAGGAAAATAGAAACAGAAGGCATATTTGAAGTTTTAAATTATGTTTGTTAGAAAATAAAAAGTAAGTGCTAATTATAGAAATAATATTGTCTTTTCTTCTCGACAAAGTTTGAAAAATAGTTAAAGTAAATTACACCCAGGCCTTTGATATTTTTCACAAGAAAATCAAAAGCGACTACTCAAGATAATTTTGCACTAGTAATACATTTAGCTAGGAGATTATTTTTAACTTACATAAATAGAGAGATCAGAGAAGTGGCATTTACCTGGGGTTGGGACATGCAGATAGGTGACAAGAGTGCTAGTGAGAGAAGAATTAAAATGACTGGCTATAATGCTCATAAAAAGTAAATCCCATCTCATTAGTGCACCCGTTTTTTAAGAGAAATTTAATAAATTATATGGTCAATATATATGTTTTTCACGAGTTTAGCTGGTAAAAACCATTTCCGATAAATTCAGAACGTATCGATAAAATCAATTTGTATTCCCGTAGATCTCAGAGCATAAACCATAGGCCAGGAATTCCCAATCCTGCTTACTTAATAAAGGCGTCTGGGGAATATCGTTAGCAACAACTCTGTCTGAATCCCACTCAGACCAATCAATTCGGAATTTCTCAGGATGGATCTTTTGCATTGTTTTATTTAAGCACACTGGTTAATTGTAATATGTAGTCATAGTTGTGAACCACTGCTCTGGTCAACTATGACTCTACAAATACAATATTGCTCAGTGAATTCCACTACAGTATCCAGCCGGAATCTCTAGAATCATATCTTGTCATATTCTCAATTTATGAAGTAATACTTGTATAAAAAAGATTTTGGAGCGATAACGCTGCATAAATAACAACCTCCAAATGTGCAGCTTTTAGCACATGGCTTTTTGCTTTTTTGCCCAGTAGTCTGTGAGTCATATCTGGCTTTAAGCCACAGCCCTGTGGGGTCAGCTTGAATTTTCTCCAGACAGTAGACCACAGGTTATGTTTAGGACTCCCCCACATATCTCTTACTCTGTGACCCATGCTGAAGGGTCAATGGCTCCTTATGGCATAGGCTTCTTATGATGGATGGCAGAAGAGAACAAGGGCTGGCAGAACTCACCATGTGACTCAAGACTTAGGCTCAGAAATGGTGCTCTGTCACTTCTTTCCACATTCCATTGGACAAACAGCTCCCGTGAACAAATCCAGTGGTCTATGAGGCAAGGACATATACCCCATCCACAGGGAAGACGTGCATAGTTGTAAAAATTTTGAACAGTCCCTTGACATCCTAATGTATAAAAGTGTATATAAAAAAGATCTTGCTGAAATATTTTTCTTACAGTGAGAAGTAGCAGGCGTATTTCTGTATTAAAGAGAGAAATTAGAATCTAAGTCTTGAAAAACAGGTTTTAAAAATTGTATATCAGAAGCTAAACAATTTATTTGTCTTACTGTCTGATGTATCCATTCCCTCTTTAAATATGCCATAAGTTACTGTGTGAAGCCCCTGATTAATATTGTTTTAAAGGATCACCACAAAACAAATTATTATACCAATTTAAAGAAAAGAAACTAAGAGCTTAATTATGACATATAATAAAGCATGAAGTTCTGAAAATCATTCAATTATATGTTCTCTTTGACTTTTTAGAAAAATAACTGTCACTCAAAGAAGGGTTCCATCAATTTCAACTCTATTCAGTTTTATCTGTTTAGAGCTACTGAAGAAAACAAAAAGCTGGTTATATTCTAATTATCAATTCCCCTGAGAAATTTATAATTCAGATATCGGTGAAGTTAAAATAATTTGAAGTAGTCAGCAAAGAGATTATAACAAATTATTACTAATAATCTACAACTGACTTGCAAGAAATCACATCACATAAATCAACAAGAAGGATTAGCTTAGATGAACAGACTAATGGAACACTGAAGAACATTAAAGTTTTATGTACATTTTAGTGGCCAAATTTTTCAATCTTGATACTGATTTGGCAATGAATACTAAATTGAAATAGGAAATAAATTTAAATAAACACATATTCAATAAGGAATGTTACCAAGTAGAAAGAGTTCATTTTTAAAAAATAAAGATTTGGAACAGCAAAAAAATCCATGGCTAAACTATTGTTTGTGAGCCATAACTTATGTTGAAAAGTAAAGAAGGCTCATGGCCAAAAAAGATATTAGGGCATAATAAGTTCATGTACATAGTTGAGATGATAGCTTTATTATAATAATGTCTTGCATTTATATGGCACATTACAGTGAATAAAGTATATTCACATGCATTATTTTGAGGATCATTTGGTAAGACCTCAAATATCAAGGTGACATAGATTTGGTAGAGTTATTCAAATTTCATAAATCACCCACCTGGGTTAAGAAAGTTAGATGAATTATTCAGAATTAGACTATAGTTAAGTGTGAGAACATGAATGTAACCTAGACATTATGATGTAGGCCCAGCATTCTTCTCACTATTTTAAAGATGCCAGACATTTACTGGATATCTACAGCACTCTGATTTTGGTTCAGTATTTCTTATCATATAACAATTCTATGGAAATTTATTTATAACAAATTAGAAAATGAAATTTTAGAACTTAACTTGTCAATATTTGATGAAAACAATTTCAATTTGAAGATACCTTGCTCTTTCTCACTGCATCTTCCTTTGCATCCAAGATATAGAGTTTAAAGATTATGAAAGGAACGTAAAATACAGAAGCAGCAAGGCAAGGTACAAAGCAAACTTCCCCTTTATTCCCTTCCTTTTATCTTCTCTTTCTGCTTTCATTTTTCTTCTTTTGATTTTTTATTTTTGTTTTCCCTTTCATTTACTTTCCCTTTTTCTCATTTATTGGTAAAACTTTTTAAAAAATTGAATCTCCCATAGAGCAGAATTGCTATGTTGAACAGGAGTAGTCAGCTAGTATAGCTGACAGAACTCCCTGAAGTGACGTCTGAGGCTTCCTTGTCAACCACTGAAAATAAAAATATCTGCCAAGGAGACCTGTTATATTATAATTGCTTCACTGCGTAGCTTAGCTGAGAAATAAAGGAAACAAGCAAAGTTTATAGACAGTAATTTGGCATACCATGAATAGTAGATGTAGGCACAGAGTTGAAACAAATTATAAACAAAGGGCTTTAAAAATATAATTCCTAATAATTTGAAAAAAGCCTTCAAGATTGTATCATCTAATTACAAAATTTAATAGATCAGAACAAGTGGTCAGAGAAGATACAAGTCTTGACTAAAATCATATGGTAGAAAGGAGCTCATGATAACCACTGTGGCCTCAGCTGTAGCCACAGATTTTAGATAGATGGGGCACATCTTAATAAAACTTTCTTATGGCATACAATGACAATATAAGAATTGTTGTATATGGATGTCACTGCAAAACTAAATATCTATATTTAGATATTTTATGATATTTAGACTAAATGGCTATCCTGTTTCCTAGGATCTTGAAGTCATCTGTGAGATCCTCTTTTCTAACCATCCAGTGATCTCAGAAAGACTATGTAGGGAATAATATGTGGCATTTTAGAAACTTGCCTGGAAGTTGTGCTCGTTACCTTTATCCATGTTTCATGTGTCAGAAGAACTCATATGGATCCACCTGGTTGCAAGGGGACTGGGGAGTTTATGCATCCTGACTGTTCATAGGAAAATGAATTGATTGGTGAACACATAGAAATAACAAGTAAATAAAAATGAGCACCTAGGGGCTGGCCTGGTGGCACAGTGTTTAAGTTCCGACACTCCACTTTGGCAGCCCAGGGTTCACAGGTTTGGATCCTACACACTGCTTGTCAAGCCACGCTGTGGCAGCATCTATTATACAAAAAATAGAGAAAGATTGACACAGATGCTAGCTCAGGGCCAATCTCCTTCAATAATAAAAAAAAAGAACACCTGCCTTGATTAAGCTCTCAATAACTTTTGAATAGATAAACAGGTTAAAAATAAGGGGATAAAAAATATGTACCATGCAAACACTAATAAAAAGAAAGCTAGACTAATTGTATTAATTTAAGATAAGCCATACTTCAGAACAATGATATTATCTGGGATAAAGAAGGGCAAAACATAATGATAAAGTGGTCAGTTCTCCACCTCTAGAAATGGAGAATTCTTACATTTCTAGAAGAAAAGAGAAATTTTGGGATTGATGGTGAGTTTTCAACTACAACACCAAAAGCACATTCCATGAATAAAAAACAAGTTGGATTTTATTAAAATTAAATTAAAATTATTAAAATTAAAACTTTTGCTCTGAAAGAGATAGTGTTAAGGGAATAAAAAGGCAAATCATTCCCTGTAGGAAAGTATTTGTGGATCACATATTAAATAAAGAACATGTATCCAAAATATACAAAGAACTGTTCAAACTCAACAACGAGATGCAAACTATGACAAAACAATTGTAGTATTTTACAAATGTATGAAATAACTCATGAAGAAACTGGGGGAAAGGTACAGACCTAAGTAACTTTGGAACTGAGGGGAAACTGTAAGGCTAAAGGCAAAAGAATCTGTACATAAGCACTGTACTCTAGTTGTAAAGTTGTTTTCCATAGGCTGCAGCTTAATGATTCTGATACCATTATACATGTATTCTTAATTTTAACAATTAAGTCAACAGATGCTGGATGATGAGGCTTATATTTCTCACTGTTGGAGTAAGAGGTTATATAAAATCAAGAGATAAAGGTTAGAATGATCTATATGGTATTGAAATACACTTGGAGACAGTAAGAACTCATGAAATACTTAATAAAATTTCAGATGGATACCTATAGTAGTATTTATAGTTACATGTATATATACCAGTTAGTAATATCCACATCTGTGTCCTTGATCGGATTGCTGAGAAGCCTAAGATAACAACATCACAGTAGCAACTGTCAGTGCCTAGATTCTGATTTCTCATACCAATTCTAGTATCCTTCTCCAATAAAAAAGAAGAAATGGCTGATTGTAGGTCAGGGAAGGGAATAGATAAGATGAGCCTGTGGCATCCTATAGTGCTACAAAGTAAGGAAGTGATACAAACACACACACACAATGAGTCAATTGAAAGAGCTTCCAAAGACCAAAGCTAGAACAATTTAAGCAATAAAATAATAAAGTAATATTATATTAAAACCCAGTGTATAAACAAATACCCATGAGTCCACATTGATATAAATAAATGACTGAATATATAAATGAATGGAGGAAAAGAGACAAAACTCTCATGCAGAAGAATTCAAAATACTTTCTATAAATTCTCTTTCTCAAGAAAGTGGTGCATAATTCCCCATTCCTTAATGTGAACATCACAGTTCTTTTTTTAAAAGAATATAGTGTAGAAAGTAGAAAAATAGTAACTGTACATTGAAAGAAATCTGACAAACCCAGCCTTTGCCAGGTAATCATGGTTACATCAACAGTGATAACATCAACGGTTGATAATATGCATCTTTGTGGTGATGGTCTATGAGTGGCAAATTATCTGTGTCATCTTCCAACCCAAAACACGTAACTCCATTATAATGATGAGAAAAAATATGAGACAAAATCAAATTAAGGGAAATTATGCAAAATGCCTGACTAGTATTCCTCAAACCTGTCAAGGTCATCAAAAGCAACAAATGTCTGAAGTGACATCAGTATCATGGTATAGTGAGCTCTCCCAGCAATCTCTCTCCTCCACCATACAATGAAAAAGATATTCATACTCCAAGAGATGACATCAAACAAACATAAAAGACATCTGAGAGATTCACGTAGCCATACAACAGAGAGTGGAGATGCTGAAGTCCCCCTGGGAGGAGGTGGAATGGGGTAAGAGAAACCCTGGCTCCCTCCCAAAAAGACTGTGAACCTGGACTTCTTGGAGCCTCCAAGAGGCAAGGAAGGGGAGGGGATGTTTGTTCGCAGGAACATCAAAGATCCCCAGGGACCTGCACAGCCTAGAGGGCAGCTCTCTACAGGGGTGAAAGCAATCATGGCGGTGACCTCATCAAGCCAACACCCCAGGAGAGCAGATAGTGAGAGCAGAGTGAGAAAACCCTGAGAGCACACAGAAGAAAGCGCCCCTCATCCCCAACCACCCAGCACCAGTTCTAGTGACTGGAATTTTGGCGGAATGCAGAGGGCTCAGAATATGTGGCTCTTGATCCCCACCCAGTGGTGATAGGCAGTAACTGCGACCAAATAATACTATGATGTGAAAAAGCAGAACCACACCCTCTGGCAATGTCAAAAATTGTATTAAATCTCAAGACCAGAGAGAAAATGACAAGTACCCAGAAATCAGTCCTGAGGACACAGAAATATGTAATCTATATGACAGAGAATTCAAAATAGCTATCATCAAAAAACTCAAAAAGTTAAAAGAGAATGTAGAGAAACAATTCAATGAGTTCAAGAGCTACTTCACAAAAGAGATTGAAACTATGAAGAAGAATCAGTCAGAAATATTGGAGATGAAAGACACAGTGGATGAGATAAAACAAAATGTGGATTCCCTGAATGCTTCAGCAGATACCATAGAGGAGCAAATCAGCATAATCGAAGATAGACATATCAAAATGCTCCAGATAGAGGAGGAAAGAGAACAAAGACTAAAAAGAAATAATGCCTCTGAGAAATATCTCACTCAGTTAGGAAATACAACATAAGAATTATAGCTATTAAAGAGGGAGAGAGGAAGAGAATGGAGCAGATATCTTGTTCAAACAAATAATAGCAGAGAACTTCCCAAACATAGGGAAGGAGATGGAAATCCATGCGGAAGAAGCTATCAGATCTCCTAAATGCATCAATGTAAAAACACCTACGGCAAGGCATATAGTAATGAAACTGGCAAAAGTTAATGACAAAGGAAAAATAGTAATGGCAGCAAGGCAGAAGAAAATAACCCACAAAGGAACCCCTATGAGGCTTTCAGAAAATTTCTCTCCAGAAACCTTACAGGCTAGGAGAAACTGGAATGACCTATTCAATTCTTTGAAGGACAAAAACTTTCAGCCAAGAATACTCTATCCATCGAAAATATCCTTTAGATATGATGGAGAAATAAAAACTTTCCCAGGTAAACAAAAACTAAGGGAGTTCATAGCCATGAGACCCCTCCTACAAGAAATCCTGAAGAAGGCCCTCATACCAAAAAAAACCAACGGGAGGGCGGGGAGAAATGTCTTACAAAGCAAGGAATAAGGAGATAAATAGGTAGACAAAAACAGAAAATTGTAGCTATACATCATAACAGGTTAGCAAATACTCAAGTATAACATTAGAGATACAGGGAAGGAAATACCAAAAACAAAGATAATATTGTCATTTTAACCACAAACTCACAACACAAGATGGAATAAAATGTAAGAAAAACAACTTAGGAGGGGAAGAGGAAAGAGACTGAAGTGGTTAGTCTAAAGAAATAAGAGGCCATCAAAAAGTGGACTATCTTAGCTGTGGGATTTTGAGTACAAACCTGTTGGTAACCACTAAACAAAAAAAGGAAACAAAGACACAAATAATAAATAAGGAGAAAACAAAGAAACACAACATAAAAAAGTACATGACTCAATAGGTAGACTAAAATACAAAGGACAAGAAACAAAGAACATGCAGGAGAACTGGAAAACAAGAGATAAAATGGCAGCATTAAGCCCTTCTATATGAATAATCACCCTAAATGTAAACAGATTGAATTCTCCAATAAAAGATACAGAGTGGAGAGATGGATTAAGGAACAAGACCCAGCAATATGCTGCCTCCAGGAAACACATCTTAGCTCCAATGACAAACACAGGCTCAGACTGAAGGGATGGAAGATGATACCTCAAGCTAATGGCAAATAAAATAAAGCAGGCATTACAATACTTATACAAGACAAAGTAGACTTCAAGACAGGACAGGTAAAGAGAGACAAAGAGGGTCAGTATATAATGATTAAAGGGACACTCCACCTAGAAGACATAGTATTTATAAATATCTAGCACCCAACACAGGAGCACCAAAGCACATAAAGCAACTATTAACAAACCTAAAAGGAGATATTAATAAGAACAGAATAAGAGGAGGGGATCTCAACACTCCACTCACATCAGTGGATAGATCATCCAGACAGAAAATCAACAAGGAAACAGTGGAATTAAATGAAAAGCTAAACCAGTTGGACTTAATAGACATATATAGCACACTCCATCCAAAAATAGCAGAATACATATTCTTCTCAAGTGTGCATGGAACATTCCCAAGGATAGACCATATGTTTGGAAGCAATGCAAGCCTCAATAAACTTAAGAAGATTGAAATAATAACAAGCATCTTTTCCAATCACAATACTATGAAGCTAGAAATTAATTACAAGAAAAAAGCTGAGAAAGGGACAAAGATGTGAATACTAAACAACATGCTATTGAACAAGCAATGGGTCATTGGAGGAATCAAAAAATATTTGGAGACAAATGAAAATGAAAACATATCAGACCAATTCGTACAGGATGCAGCAAAAGCTGTATTAAGAGGGAAATTCATCACAATACGGGCTCACTTTAACAAACAAAAAAAGTCCCAAATAAGCAATCTAAAACTACACCTAATTGAATTAGAAAAAGAAGAACAAAGTCCACAGTCAGAAGAAGGAGAGAAAGAATGAAAATCAGAGCAGAAATAAATGAAATTAAAACAAAAGAGGCAGTAGAAAGGATCAATGAAACAAAGAGCTGGTTCTTTGAGAAGCTAAACAAAATTGACAAACCCCTAGCCAGACTTAAAAAGAAAAGAAGAGAGAAAGTTCAGATAAACAAAATTATAAATGAGAGAGGAGAATAACAATGGATACCACAGAAATACAAAGGATTATAAGAGAATACTATGAAAAGCTATATGACAACAAAATGGACAATATAGAGCATGGCTACATGAGTAGACTCTTACAACCTCCCAAAGCTGAATCAAGAAGAAATAGATAATCTGAATAGACCAATCACAAGTAAAGAGATTGAAACAGTAATCAAAAGCATCCCCCAAAATAAAAGCCCAGGACCAGATGGATTCCCTGGAGAATTCTACCAAACTTTCAGAGAATATTTAATACTTATCCTTCTCAAGCTATTCAAAAAAATTAGGAAAGATGGAACACTTCCTAGCACATTCTACAAGGCGAACATCCCTCTGATAACAAAACTTGACAAGGACAACACAAAAAAGGAAAACTACAGGCTAATATCACTGATGAAAATAGATGCAAAAATCCTCAAGAAAACATTGGCAACTCGAATACAGGAATACATCAAAAAGATCATACATCATGATCCAGTGGGATTTATACCAGGGACACTGGGATAGTTCAACATCCACTAATCAATCAATGTGATACACCACATCAAAAAATTGAGGAATAAAACCCACCTGATCTTTTCAATAGACACAGAGAAAGCATTTGACAAGATCCAACAGCCATTTATGATAAACACTCTTAACAAAATGAGGATAGAAGGAAATTACCTCAACATAATAAAGCCTATATATGACAAACCCACAGCCAACATCATACCAAATGGGGAAAAACTGAACACTACCCCTCTGAGAATAGGAACAAGACAAGGGTGCCCACTATCACCACTCTTACTCAAGATAGTGCTGGAGGTTTTTGCCAGAGCAAATAAGCAAGAGAAAAGAATAAAAGGAATCCAAATAGGGAGTGAAGAAGTGAAACTCTCACTGTTTGCAGATGACATAATCTTATATACAGAAATCCCTAAAGAACCCATCCGAAAACTATTAGGAATAATTAACAACTACAGTAAAGTTGCAAGGTACAAAATCAACTTACAAAAATCAGTCGCATTTCTATACTCTAATAATGAACTTACTGAAAGAGCACTCAAGAATACAATTCAATTTACAATCAAACAAAAAGAATAAAGTATCTAGGAATAAATTTAACAGAGGAGGTGGAGAACTTATACAATGAAAACTTATACATTATTGAAAAAAATAGATGATGACATAAAGAGATGGAAAGAGATTCCATGCACATGAATTGGAAGAATACACATAGTTAAAAAGTCCATACTACCCAAAGCAATCTACAGATTCAATGCAATCCCAATGACATTCTTCACGGAGATAGAGCAAAGAATCCTAAAATGTATATGGGACAAGCAAAGACCCTGAATTGTTAAAGAAATCCTGAGAAAAAAGAACAAAGCTGGAGACATCACAATCCCAGACCTCAAAACGTATTACAAAGCCATCCTAATCAAAACAGCATGGTACTGGTACAAAAACAAGTACACAGATCAATGGAACAGAACTGAAAGCCAAGAAATAAAACCACACATCTGTGGACAGCTAATCTTCAACAAAGCTGCCAAGAACATACAATGGAGAAAAGATAGTCTCTTCAATAAATGGTGCTGGGAAATCTGGACAACCATTTGCAAAAGTATGAAAGTAGACCATTATCTCACGCCATACACAAAAATAAACTCAAAATGGATCAAAGACTTGAAGATAAGTCCTGAAACCATAAAACTCCTGGAAGATAATGTAGGTAGTACACTCTTTGACATTGAACTTAAAAGGATCTTTTCGAATACCATGTCATCTCAGACAATGGGAACAAAAGAATAAACAAATGGGACTTCATCAGACTAAAGAGCTTCTCCAAGGCAAAAGAAACTAGGATCAAAACAAAAAGACAACCCACCAAGTGGGAGAAAATATTTGCAAATCATATATCTGACAAGGGGTTAATCTCCATAGTATATAAGGAACTCACACAACTGAACAACAAAAAACCAAACAGCCCAATCAAAAAATGGGCAGAGGATATGAACAGACATTTTTCCAAAGAAGGTATACAGATGGCCAATAGGCACATGAAAAGATGTTCAACATCGCTAATCATCAGGGAAATGCAAATCAAAACTACACTAAGATACCACCTAACAGCCGTAAAAATGGCTATAATTGCCAACACTAAAAATCATAAATGTTGGAGAGGGTGTGGAGAAAAAGGAACACTCATTCACTGCTGGTGGGAATGCAAACTGGTGCAGCCACTATGGAAAACAGTATGAAGATTCCTTAAAAAACTAAAAATAGAAGTACCATACGACACAGCTATCCCATTACTGGGTATCTACCTAACAACTTGAAATCAACAATCCAAAGTAACATATGCACCCCTATGTTCATTGCAGCGCTATTCACAATAGTCAAGACATGGAAACAGTCCAAGCGCCCATCGACTGATGATTGGATAAAGAAATGTAGTGTATATTAATAATGGAATACTACTTAGCCATAAAAAGACAAAATCATCCCATTTGCAACAACGTGGATGGACTTGGAGGGTATTATGCTAAGCGAAATAAGCCAGACTGAAAAAGGCAAACATCATATGATTTCACTCATGTGTGGAATATAAGCAAACATATGGACAAAGAAAATAGTTCAGTGGTTACCAGGGAAAGGGGGTGGAGGGTGGGCACAGGGGGTGAAGGAGAGCACTTATGTGTTGATGGACAAGAAATAATGTACAAGTGAAATTTCACAATGACGCAAACTATTATGAACTCAATAAAAAAAAAGCAACAAATATCTGAGAAACTGTCACAATCTAGAAAAGTCTAAGGTGACAGGATGACTAACTGTAATATGATATCTTGGTTGGAAATATGGAACAGATAAAGGAAATTAGGTTAAAACTAAGGCAATCTGAATAAAGTATAGATTTTAGTTAATAATAATGCATCAATAATGATCCATTTATTCTAATAAATGTACCATAGTCATGTAAGTTGTTAACCATAAGGGAAACTGGGTGTGAGTTATTTGGGAGCTCTCTGTACAGTTTTTGTAATATTTCTATAAATCTAAAACTATCTTAAACTATATATATATGAAAGCACGAAATAAATTGGCTAAGTGATCTTCCCTAAAGTTGTGATATTTTGTATTCTCACGGGTTCTTAGAATATCTGCTTCTTTGCAATCTATGCGACATTGAATATCATGTCTTTAAAAAAATTTGCCAAAATACAAAGTGTAGCAAATAATGAATCTGTATGTGGCTATTCTTCTTACCTAAATCCAATATGGCATTTTAATTTTCTGCTGGTATACTAGCCATTCCAAGCATTGCAACCTGTTTAGTGAATTGCTTTCTCTCCATTGAATTGTACTGTGTTCTTATCCCAAAGCCAATGGCTGTGTTCTCTTTTGATCTTGACAGACCAGAATTGTGATTTTACCTAGTAAATGACTAACCTATTGCCACCCTTCCTGAGGTGTTCTACCATACTTATCCCTGATATTGAACTTTTTGTTTACTGACACTGATATGA
The DNA here is from genome assembly GCF_021613505.1 of Equus quagga. Classification (NCBI taxonomy): domain Eukaryota; kingdom Metazoa; phylum Chordata; class Mammalia; order Perissodactyla; family Equidae; genus Equus; species Equus quagga. The sequence goes on from NC_060269.1 coordinate 21,911,483, forward strand.
ATGGAATCTAAATTCATTACATCCCCTTGGATATAATGGTCATGATTGCTGACCATACAGCCCAATAGCATCTCTGGGGTACTGTCCATTCTCACTCACTACCTGCTCAAGCTCTAACATGTTTTTCATTAAAATCACATGGATTGTGCCTCTATCTCTATACCTATACATGAATATATAGAACACCTATATGTCACACATATGTATGCTCATTTATAATTGTATTTCTTTATTTTCAAAGATATTTTTGTGATTCTAGTTTGTGTAGTGTATTAGACTTATTAATATAATGTCACCTAATCTGTCACTTTCCACATTGTGTTCATTGAGAGATACTCCTTTAGTTAAACTTTTATTTTTATTAACTAGCCCAAATCATTTATATTTCCTTACCTAAACAGGTTATAAAAGAGTTTTGACAGGTAAAATTTATCTTTTTGTGTAGGGGAGCAGAATTTACCACCATGAAATATGTTTTAGTGGCACAGGGACTATTTTAAGCTGATTATTTTTAAGAAACTGCAGACACAGGAAAAGCACTGAAGGTTGAGTACAAGCTACCTTTTTGTAAGAGACGTTTATCTTTATAAAGGAAATCTCCATTTGTAAGGATGCCTCCCTGGCTATACCACAAAGAGGAGAATGTCTAAATCTCTAGAAACTGTTATCAATGGAGAAGGCATGGACTTAAATCTGCATAACAGCCTTCCTTTTGTTTACTGTGCTTTTCCTGATAACCTCCCAAAACTGACTCCCATCCTCAACACCTTCTTTGGTCTTTAGCTGAAGATGGTATTTAAGGTGCTGGCTTTGGCCTTTTGAAAGAGTTACTCAGTTTTACTGGGTCTCTCCCATGTATACAGGAGGTACATATGTTATTAAATTTCTGTTTGTTTTTCTCCTGTCCATCTGCCTTATGTCAATATTATTATTAGACCAGCCAAAGAACCTAGAAGGGTAGAGGAAAAATTTTTCCTTCCCTACATTGGCTGCCAGCTATCTCTCTATACTGTCATTCAACAGACTTGCAAATCCAAAGACACAAAAAACAAACTTGTGATTGTCATGAAACCCTGCCAAAGAAAACTTGGTTAAACAAAAGAAAAAATGATGCTGAAATAGCGTTCTCATGTTGAAGACTGCCTTTTGCTTGTGGTCTTTGAAAAAAGTCCTGCACTTGAAACAAAGTACCTGTCACTTTTCCAGGGTAAGGCTAGAGCAGAGAAGAATAAAATAGAGTGTATAACCATCATTTCTGCTATACAATAGATTAGAAAACCTAGACAACTTTCTTAGTCCTCTAGTTAAGAAACACTTGATAATCTCATATACAGTATCTTGACCAGAATCATAAATGTGCATGAATTAAATTCCAATGTAGTTTTTCTTTTGGAGACATATGTTTACTTATGCAATAACAGTAATATAAGATGAATAATTTCCTTTCAGATGGCTAACAACTGTACTTTACTTGTATTGACTGAAAGAAGGATATATGAAAACTTCTTTAAGTTGATATGTCTCCTATACCACCAGAATTTACTGAATTAGAAGGATATGATTCATGTAGTGATTTTGGATGTATTTGGGGTTTAACAAATATTTGTAGTCTTTATTTGAATGCTTATTAATTTTTCTATTTCTAATTTGTATTTAACCCTTATTATACATCAATCATTCCTCTTGAGATTGCCTCATAAACCAGTGTGTGTGTGTTTGCATTTTGTGTAAAAAAATAGACACTACTACTCGCACAGATTCATGTACATATGAAGTCATTTCAGACTCAGTCTGGTGGGAAAAATTTAATTAAAGAAGAAATTTGAAAAAGGTTATTTAGTACTGGGAAGTATAAGGGAGGAAGAGAATTCCTCTACCCTCTGGGTCCTTCTGGCTGGGCTACAAATTAAATTCACATAAGGCAGAATAACAGGTGGAAGGCAATTCACATGAAGGTGGAAATGTAAATAAGCCAACTATAGACAATATGACCTGAGAGACATGTTTTACATAACATTACAGTTATCTTATGGTATTAGCTCCTTCCTGGAACAGGTCCTTCCATTTTAAACTCTTTTATGCAGTTGGAGAGGAAGTCAAAGATCCTTTCAGAGTCTTGTTCTTAAAAATAATCAAGCCAGGGGCGGGCCTGGTGATGCAGCAGTTAAGTGCGCATGTTCTGCTTCAGTGGCCTGGGGTTCACTGGTTCGGATCCCGGGTGCAGACACAGCACTACTTGGCAAGCTATGCTGTGGTAGGCATCCCATATATAAAATAGAGGAAGATGGGCATGGATGTTAGCTCAAGGCCAGTCTTCCTCAGCAAAAAGAGGAGAATTGGCAGCAGATGTTAGCTCAGGGCTAATCTTCCTCAAAAAAAGGAATAAATAAAAATAATCAAGCCAAAGAGAGACATTTGGGGGTTGCCAATTCTTATCTCCCACAGAAGAAGTGAGAACCATCCCTAATATATTACGGATATACCATTTACAAATAAAGAAAATAGTAGTCAATGCCAGCATCTAAAAATTGAATATAACATTTTACTATATATACATTTCTCAAAAAGAAATTTTGCATAAGAAATTCAGATAAAAAATTGAAAAAGAGGCTTACCAAATAATTATTTTGTGCTGTGTTTGATGAAGCTGTTATTACATATGAAAAGTATTCATACATAATAAAAATGGAGATAAAAAAATCATCATCAGTAGATTTGAGTGGATAGTAAAATGACTTGCCTTTGTTTTTGAGAAAGATTAGCCCTGAGCTAACATCTGCCACCAATCCTCCTCTTTTTGCTGAGGGAGATTGGCCCTGAGCTAACGTCTGTGCCCATCTTCCTCTATTTTATATGTGGGATGCATGCCATAGTATGGCTTAATAAGCAGTGCATATGTCTGTGCCCGAGATCTGGGCTGGTGAACCCCTGGCCACCAAAGTCAAGCATTCAACTGAACTGCTATGCCACTGGGCTGGCCCCTAGAATGAGCTGCCTTTTGAAACAAAGAATGATTTCTTTGTTTATTTCAATAAACTGAAAATTCAAAAAAATGATTTCAATAAATTTGTTGATTACAAATTCTTTTAGGGTTTTCTCTCTAAAATGGAGTACAAAAAAAGGGGAGCAGATAAAAATCACATTAATTGATGTTGTTATGGTATTCTTTAAATAAATCATAAATAGTGTGATGAACTAAAAAATGAAGCATATTTAATTATCTGAGTTAGAGGAAAGAAAAGATAGTCATAGAGAAAGAAAGTAATTTATATATGGGGTGAGAATGATCTTGGGAGAGAAGTGGAACATATGCACAAAAATAAGATATCTCACATATAGATAACGAATTTTAGAGAAAAATAGTGAGTGACTAATGCGTAATGCATTTTGAGTAACTAAAAATGTGCAGTAGTAAGTAGTGACTTTACTTTGTAGATGTTTGGAGAGAGGTCCTTTCTACTGCTTCAGTTGTCTTCTACAGACTCCATCTATCTACAGTGCTAACACTTATCCTTGACATTTGCTTCAGTGTGTTCACTTAGCTCATCTTTATTCACTCATAGAATATTATTGATTGCTCTTTAGGTGTTCGATACTTTCCTAGGCTCAATGAACTACTACAGTGAACAAGACACATCTGGCCTCTGCCCTCAAGTGTACCACATCATATGCATTTATAGGCAGTAAATGTCTTAAGACTGAGTAAGCAAGCAAAGAAATCTAAAACTGAGAGAGAGTGCTGAGGTAGAGAATATTGGGATGGACAGGCTTTTTAGTTGAGGAGATTAGAGAATGTCTCTCCACTCTATATGAAAAATATGAAAGATGAGCATGAGATAACCATGAATAATAAAATAAGATGATTCTAGACTTACTAGCATAGTTGAAGGTCCTAAGACAACTGGATTCATCCCTGTTTACAAAGCTTCTAGGATGACCAAGCTTGGGCTGGTAGTGTTCTTGGAACTCTCATTACCAGCGGAGTAGATTTATTCTATTTTCCTAGAGTATATTGGTCAAAATTATGGCAGACTTTGAAGTTATCTCAAACTCTTCATTTTTATTAAAATTTTCTGTAGAATCTGTTCATCCTGTCAAAAATACACAGTAGAGAGGGATTTTTTTTTTCTATTAACCCCTCAGATACTAGTATACATCCCACAAGGATCTGAATTTACACTTGCAATTTAGCTATCAATTCTCACAGAAAAATGGCTTGGAGAAAACAACCTATCATCAGACATTAGCTAAACTTTGGTTGCCTTGATCATTACATTTTAGTTTTATTTAGTTGTTTTACGACTATTTTCTTTATCTTGGGATAAGTTTAATTCTTTCGATCCAAAAATAGAGTCACAGTGTCAATTGGAGAAACATCTGGTCTTCCTGTTTTTTGATTGTTGTCTGCTAATATCACAAATAATCTAAAGCTGTATAAAATCTTATCCTCAATAAGAGTAATTAGGATACTTGTTTCTGAAGAAAAACTAATGATTATTTGTGCTGTGCTGTATGGTGTCTCTTTTCTGATGATGATTCAAATATAAGAAAAGAGCTTTCAGTATCTGGCAGTAGAACCACAGTTGACTGAGGAACATGGTGAGGACTTTATCAAAATAAATTGCTAGATGTTGCAACAGTCTAACTTGATGAGGACAGCCAGTGAGTGACAAAGTAATAACTGAATAGTGGTCCTCCTAGGTCACGGTACACTTGGCCCCAATATTATTATGATACTCTTCTAGCATCAAGTTCCTTTCTGCTTGTTTTAAAACTTAAGGAAAAGGTCTTGTAAGGTTTTGCAGAATGTTAAGAGTTGGTCATGTTAAGTTTTTAGAGAATATCATCAATTTTAATGAGAACTCTATTAAACTCATTGTATACATATAGCCACTTCTCATCTTTAAGGCTATCTTGTCTTCTGTATAATTCTCCATTTGAATTTTGACTCTAAACTTCAATGGCAAATAATTTATTGAGATATGACAAAAGTTTTAAATGTGCAATTTAAAACATCAATACTAACTTATGCATTGAATTCTGACATTTCTACTAAATCTTAGCCATTTTCAAGAGTCTGGACTATTGCTACTTTGATTCCATTCACATGATAGAAACCAAATGCATTCAAATCGTTATTTTCTTTCTGTAATGCACGTTTTGAAGGTTAAAGGCTTCCATCCATAAAATTTTCAGTGTAAATTTAACAGCTTAGGCCATTCTGTCCCAAAGTGTAGTTTCTGATGTCATATACCTGCTGGAATAGCAAAATTTTCCAAACTATTTTGTGTATTTATGTGTGTGTGAGAGAGAGAAAGAGAGAGAGAACCCTCCTCACATCCTGCTCCTAGTTGTTAAAACTCTCTACAGTGAGTTAAAGGCTTAAGTTGTTCACCTAACGGACCTGATGAGTTTGAGGATTAACTGGACAAAAAATTATTCTAAGTGTTCGAGAAGGATGGAGCTTTCAGATGCCACATTATACACATCAGACAGTATTCATTTTTCCTTCTAGGTCAGATGAGGGGGATATAGTCCCAGTTAAAAATGTTTCTGAAAGTTGTTAATTATAATTTCCTGTACTTGACAATAGACACTTCGAAGGCCTCCTCCCACTGCTTGCTGCTGGACTCTGCATCACGAGACAAGTCACTGCTTTCTGCTTAATGATCAATTGGTAACAAGATATTGAAATCATATGTACACATACACACTCTATACTTTTAACCAGAAATATATCCTTATAAAATATGGCATTGAAAATGCAGCAGGAACAAACAACTGTTAGAACTCACAAAGGCCTTTTCAGGTAGAATCAAGATGTGTGCATAACTAGAGGCTGTTTGTAGGCAGAAAGAAAGGAGATCCTGACTGAAAGGGAATGGGGCAGTGAAGGGAAGATAGACTACTCACAAGCCAGGGCCGGTTTCAACAGTGTATCACTGACTTGTATGAACAGAGAAAATCATGACGATGAAGTTTACTGATACTGAGAGCTGCAAAACTAGGTAACACTAATAATAAATGATGTTACTGAGGTTCAAAGAGGTTAACTGTTTTGCCCAAAGTCTTACTCTTAATCAATTGTATACAAGGAATTAAAATTCAGGTCTCCTTATTTCTAGTTCATTGTTCTTTACATGATATCATACTATGGGTGTTATAAAGTTTAATTGTGCATAGGATAGCATGTTTCAATAAATGATGCTTAAAGTCCATTTCAACTCTAAGACTTTTTTAATAGTATTTGACTTAAGCCTGTTTTAACACTGTCAATGTCAAATGATTATATGTGGTACAAAATATAGAATAAAGCTAAATAAAATTCACTCTTTATATTTTTATATATAAGGTATATAGATTACCTTATATATATATATATACACCTTATATATTTATATATAAGGTATGGTATTGTATGATGAAATATTTAAGAAAATTTTAAATGTTTTTTTCCGTAAAAAAGCATTGAAGGAAAAAAATTCATAAGCCCAGCTTCCAGGAACCCTTTACATATTGAATTAAGTGATAAATACCATACTGTCAACAGAACAGACTTATATGAGATAGACACTGTGACATCCTGTAAACAACCCCTGTTGCACAAGTTGGTTGAATTTTGAAGCATTTTAACTGATAATATTTATTCACTATAGTGGAAAATTATCATAATGCAATCTGGCACAATTACTGGCAGTAGATAATCCAAGAATCGAAACTTTAGCATTTCATTTAATGTGAAAATACAGCGTTAAGAGTCGTATTGATTATTTTAATCCTGTGTCACACTGGAAATATTGTTAAAGCTCTGTGATTCCTCTTTGACAGCTGTTTGCGTCGAAACACAGGAAAAACTGCCATGATCTATTAATAACTGAATAGATCTGGAAATAGATTCTACTATCAAATTTGTAAATGGAGTAATGATTTAAAACACATGAATGATCATATTTCATGATATCATTACCATAGTGATGGTTTAGTAACATGCCTAGTTAGATTGAGTTTATATTTTCATGTTGAAAAGTTATTAGTAGGGAAATCAGCAAACAGAGCATTAACTTATATTCTACCATTTGGAAAAAAAATTAAAACTTCTTAAAATTGTGCAAGCTGTACTGTGAAAAAGCACATTGTCCATAATATTGTTTAGGTCAACGGCTACACCTAGGTGGCTGAGGCTTATATACTCAAACAATAACAACAAGAACACAACAAAACAACAGTAACAAAACCACATTTGAAATCCTTACCCACCACCTATTGGGAGGATAAAGGGAACTTTAGCCTCAAAATTCATAGGTTGAAGCCCTACCCCCCAGAGTGATTGTATTTGGATATAGGGCCTTTAAGGAGGTAATTAAGGTTAAATGAGGTCATACGGACGAGGCTCTAATCTGATAGAACTGGTGTCCTTATAAGAAGAGGAGGAGACATCAGAACTCACTCTCTCTGTGAATGTGCATGGAGGAAAGGCCATGAGAGGACATAGCAGAAGACAGCCATTTGCAAATCAGGAAGAGAGAACACAGCAGAAACTTTCTAGTACCTTGATCCTGGAGTTGTAGCCTCCAGCTCTGTGGGAAAATAAATTTCTGTTTTTTAAGCCCCTCAGTTTGTGGCATTTTGTTATGGCAGCCTGAGCACTCTAACTCACATATAGGTATGAGAAAAACTATGTTCTAAATGCTCATCTTATGTAACAGATAAAAATGCATTCAACAAGAATTATAATAATCAACCAAACACTTTGGTATACTGCATAATATTGTGTTGTGCCCCTCAAATATGTCAAACAGGTATGCTGTCATCTCATGTAAAAACACTAGAAAACACTGTAGAAATTGATGAAGAAATTACCATACATGCAGGGAGAAAAGTAGAAAATTTGTGTTTATCACCTCTACAACTTAGGTCAAAATCAACTCATAAAAACATGTGGCAATATAAATTATATCCATATATGGTTCCAAAAATACATATTTATAAATTACATAAACATGTAAATGTTGGGTCATATGAGAAGATAAAATAATGTTTTTGATTACTAAAGAACAGTTGTAGTTCTAAGGCCATCCATGACAAATATGATTATATGACAATTTTATTAATTTTTTAGTTTTGAAGTCCATCTAGACTATAAATCTTGCCCAAATACCACATTTTAAGCTTTATCAAATGTGTGGAGAAATAAAAGACTTGCCATAAAATCATTTTTTCTTTCTCTGTTATCAAAATGTATTTTCACGTTTTATGAGTCAGATAATTATGTCTTTTTCATAAGAGGCAATTATAAGGCAAAATCTCATTGAGGTAAGAGAAGTTTCTCTTATAAATTACTAGTAGTTAATATTACAGAAAGGATCATAAAACCAGAAAATTATGATTTCAAATCATATTTGAAATTAGAAAAATGAGATGGAATTAGGAAATTAAAATGGGGTTAGGAAAATTAGAGCCAGAAATATCAAGATCAGTCTATTTCTGTTTATTTCTTCAAATTATATACCATCAGACTATCTTTAAGCATAATATTGAGGATAAAATTGTGCATAATACTTTCACTAAACACATATGGTCTTTTGATATGTTTTACATTTGTTTCTATTGGTCCAGTTCTCGGTCATACACATTTAATGAGAGTGAGTTAGTTTTTTCAGGTTGTATTCTCCATTTATGTTTAATTTATTCAGTAAATATATTAAACTAATTCCATGTGCCAGGCAGAGTGTAATTTGGGGATAAACAGAGAACAAAACAGACATGTTCTCATCTCTCATGTAGCTTTCTCTCTAATGAAACAGGCTGACATTAATCAAGTACTCATACAGGTAAATGTATTATTTAAAATTGGGATAAATGAAATGAAGGAAAATTACAACTACTGAAATCTAGACACACAAAGCGCAATACATAGCCAATTTACTTTTCTGAAAAATTATAAAATGCTATATTTTGATTTTTTCAAATGCAATTCATCTTGATCCATAGAGTTTTACTGTTTACTAACGTTATTATTTAAAACAATACTTGAAGACTTTTTTCTTTTTAGTAAATTACTCTTTAAGAGTGTTATTGGCCTGAAAGTATTCATGTAATTTCTAATTATGCCTAAATTACTATTAAGGGATAGTTATAGGTGATTTATAATAAATATTTTAAGTTAAAAAAATAGAATTAAAAGCATATATATGAAGCCATACAATATTGGTCTTTAATGTTAGTTTACTATGACAACCCATTCAAACTTTGCTGATAATTTTTTATGCCATTTTAAGTTGTTTCAAATGTTCATGTGACTTCATTTTTTTTTGTCAGGAAAGAAAATATATAAGATTAATGCACCAGAAAATATGATCTGCTGTTGACACCACAGTTAATGATAAACCAATTATACAGTAAAGAAAGCATAAATTGTACCACATAAAGATTTTATAAGGAGAAATTGAAGATGATATTTGTGTTAAAAACCTCTCATATAAACTCAGCTGTATAACTATCTTTTAGATAAGTGGACCTAAGTAACATTTTTGTTGATTAATCAATATAATTTAAATAAAAGTAAATTTACCCCGTTCACAGTTTTTAACATTGAGAACAATCTACAGATCTAGTTAAAATAGAAAAATAGAAGCCCCTGCAATCTTAATGAAATTTCATGTCATTTTCAAAAAGCTTTGATAAATGTGCTCACTATTGGCTAAATTTTTCTGGTTAATGGGAATGTGAGTTAACTGCAACTGCTCATTTCAACCCAGATTTCACACTAGAAATAAGATGAGACATTTGCCTCCTAGGTACTTACCAATTTCATTAGAAGTGATGGATTTTTTTGTAGTATAGAGATTCTTAGGCGATGAAAAATACTGATTGCTTCTCCTTTCTAATACAGCAATAGTTCATATCTAGGAACTAGTTCTGTTGTCAAAGTGAATAATATTTTAATATCTTTAGGTACAGCCTTATTCTTCTTGATAGAAAAATGGAATGACTCCTGACATTAAGGGACTTTGTTATCAGTCACTTGGTAGTATTGATGCCAAATATTTCTGATGATGTGTTTGAGCTTCAGGTAAGATTCTGGAAAAGAAAATTAGAGGCTAAAATGTGTGCACTATATCTCTCTCTTTGGGTGGTTTGTGTAAGCCAAGAATCATATATTCTAGCAAAGCAGGAGGGCTTGTTTGCAAATTGGACCTTATCAGAAACTAGATTTGAAATTATATTGTTTTTGCAGAGCTGCTTTTTAAGTATTTGCGTTAGAGCTCTAGAAATTATTTTGATGTTATAACCAAGCTTTTGATTCCTAAACCTTCGTGAATTCTCATCCCTAGGCAGCATCAAACAGCCAAATAGATTCTTGTCAAATCAAAAGCATAGTTCTAAGTGCAGGTGTGCCTACCAAGAAATTAAGAGAGATGAAAATAATGTTTCAATATATTTACGGAGCCCATGATATCTGTCTGTGTAATCACGTGCTAAAGATTTGGAGAACCTGCTCTGTGTCCTACACTTTGATAGATTTAGAGGATTATTGAAAAGACAAGGTCCTTCTTGTCAAGTCAGTCACATTACAATAGGGGAGGTAAAAATAAACACAGAGTTAATATAGGAAATTGATAAACACTAAGTGATCCAATCAAATTTCCTGTTCTAGAAAAATAAACATCAAGGCAGGAACAATAAAGAGGCAAAGGACCACTGTCTCATGCATACTATAATGATGGAAAGGAAAGAAAGGCTAGGTAACTTCAGAGCACCAAGAGAGCTTGCTGGCTGCCTCCTTACAGAAAACCTCATGCAGAATAACTCACTGAGAACAACACTGGTAGCACCATTGTCTCAGATGATGAAAACTATACTAACTAGTTAATAAACATGCCCACATTTTCCTTGCTCTTAAGCAAGAGTACAGAAATAAACACCCTCCAACAATTACATGATAAACACATAAAATGTGTCCGAGTGTACAGAAAACATTAAAGGAACTTGATAAAAATGAGCAAAACTTTGGAAGCCATAAAATCAGTAGTTTTAAAATGTGTAATGGCAAATGAACTTTCCTAGGATTTTAATAGAATGAAGATTGTATAACTCATTTTCACAGTTCACAGATGTTAAAAAATGCACACGGCAACAAAACAAACCTGGGGAAAAAAATCATATATATATATATGTATATGTATATATATATATATATATATATTCAATGTAACAATGCATTTAAAAATTTCCTATCATATTAAAAAGACCATAGGGTCAAAGATATAAAATTAAGAAAAGAAATATAATTTGGTAAATAAAACTTCTATTTGAGTAATTATCTTGACATTCTTAATTGATATGAAAATGTATTCTTCCCATTAAGAAAATGAAAGAATGTCCAGCCCTACCCTCCCTGGCTGGCACTTGGCTCTTGCTGCCTTCAGCCCTCCGCCCCTGGCTCCCAGAACTTGGACATGTGACATGGGGTGAACAGAGTGAGAATTAAGGGAGTGGGAAGGGGTGAGCCACAAACTCAGAGAAGGGCAGGAAGGAGGAAGATGCTTTGAGAATGATAAAAAACTTTTTTTTTAAAAAAAGAAAATGAGTTGTCTAAGCAAGGATTACAGGTCTGGAGTAAAGTTCAACCTTGTCAAAAGAGTAGTAATGAATGTGGTCTAAAGAATGGCTGCATATGTAGAATTTCTTAAATTGCGACTCCTATTATTAACAAACTAATACAGGAATACACATGCAAGAGATTTGCCCGGAAGTGCTCTTGGGAACAAGACCTGTCAGAGAGTGAAGAAAGCAGAATTATACAGAGAGATAAGTTTGAACTATGAGGCAGTTGCAACAGAGGCTTCAGTTGAACTCACAGGAACTTCTGGGGCTAGAATGGCCCTTCAGAATTGTCCCAAATTGAAACAAGAGGACTGGGTATGTGTAATCCTTCATAGGTTGATCACTAGATGCAAGAAGTGGCTGCATTCAGATGAAGGTATTTTCCAGAGAGAGGCTGTTGTGAGCATTCACAGTCAACATTCCCAGAAGCCAGGGGAACCCGCGCCTGTTAGAGGGGATCTATGTGGTGCTCTACAATATCCACTACCATCAACCACTCATGCAACTCAGAACACTTGCTTATTAGCAAAAGTTCAACTCATATGAGATATGCTTCTCCAGGACTTATCAAAGAAAAAGGCACCAGATGCTTGTCAAAAATGTCAAGGAGGGGCCGGCCCTGTGGCCGAGTGGTTAAGTTCGTGCGCTCCGCTGCAGGCGGTCCAGTGTTTCGTTGGTTCGAATCCTGGGCGCGGACATAGCACTGCTCATCAAACCACGCTGAGGCGGCGTCCCACATGCCACAACTAGAAGGACCCACAACGAAGAACATACAACTATGTACCGGGGGGGCTTTGGAGAGAAAAAGGAAAAAATAAAATCTTTAAAAAAAAAAAAAGTCAAGGAATACCTTATTCAAGACTATTGCAACAGGAGAGAGAGATTCAACTCAAGTCCACTGAAAGAAAAGGCAGGAGGATCTTTAAACGCTGGAGCAAGCAAGGGGAAAAGCACTGGAAGACTTCAGGGGAAGGTTGGCCAATGCAGTTAGGCCATCTGTAATTGCTCATCACCCCTGATTGAACATAGGCTACTATCTACCCACAGAGACTGACAGAGTGGAGCCCTCTCTTTCTCGATGATTGCATTTTAAAGGGATGCCTCTCAGGTCTTTGAGAAAGATATTCCTGGGTTGTAAAACTGACAGGAGGCTGGAAGATTTACATCTCAAAGAGACGGAGAAATAATTTGCCATTTCAAGTTTTCTAAAGTAAATACTCCAAGAAAAAGGAGTTCAGGGGCCTATAGTCAGAAAGAAGCCTGTCTAATGTTTAGTCAAGTTGAATGGAGTGTTAAGTCTAAGCAGGTCAGAATCCAGTCAGAAGTTTGCTGTGGGAAAAACTCCAAATAGGAAATTAGTGTACCCAAACCTCAGCTCTGTTTATAATGGCACTTGCTGGCCACTTAATATCAAGATTGGGCAGGAGAGTACCGAAAGATACACAAGCGGACCAACTGAAGGCCAAACATTTTCTCCCCTGCCCTTTGTGTGTAACCCCAGCCTCATCTACCCCTGATGATAAACGCCAGTTACCTCAGATGGATGGTGACTCCTTTCCTTGCCTAATGGTCTTTCGACATGAGAAGCCCAAAGAGATTGTATGGCAGCTGTAGCTTAGAGATTGCGTTGCCTGTTAGAAGAGATTTCCCCTAGGGAAACTGGATCTCTCTGTGCATAAAGCCTAAATTTCTGGGGAAAGAAAGCACAAATGTCTCAAGCTGATCACTGGAAGTAATGGTGGAAAGAGCTAGTCCTACTTTCAATGCTAGTTTCTGGACCAATGTATTCTATTTATGAGGGAAATAGCACCACTTAATGACTGTTGGTTTAAGGTATATACCATATCTCAGGAGATGTTACCATACCCTTGCAGAGTTGGGTTCAGCAAGAGGGCACCTTGCTAAGCCTTTAGAAAGGCAGTTCCATCACTCTATTGGTCTGGAAATACAATGGGCACTAGATGATAGGCTCAGTGGATTCCCTGACTGCCTTGTCACTGCCACACTTCCTTTGCTATAGGATGGGTACATTGGTCCAAGGCAATTTTGTGTGAGATTCCATATTGGTGGATCATACCCTATATAAATCCTCAGATAGGAGTTCTAGCTAAGGCCCTAAGAACAAGATAGGAAAAGTCCTTTCAGGAATATATGCCGATATTAAACAATGTTAATTTCTGCCCCTTCCAGCATGAGAGGGCTTCAACATATTCAATTTGTCAGCAAGTTAGCAGTTTGTCACTTTTGGCATAAATCTGTATTGGAGTTCAACATCGGCGTCTGTTGTTGACATGTTGGACTTTCAGGAATAGTAGAAAGCTACATCAGCCTTTGTGAGTGAGACTCATGTCGTTGTGCTCATCTCTCACCTTCATCCCTGTCATCATTGCTACTCTGTTCTTCTACCCATTATGCCAATAGAGTGGCTAGTAACAGAGCCTGGATGACATTACTTGGCCAAATCTTTCTGTCTACTGCGTTCTTTTTGGGTGATCCATAAGTGATGGTTTCCTATGGATGTGAACTCGTAATAGAAAGATCATCACACTTTTGTTTCCTCCTGTTGGTCCTTCCACATCACTATCTCAGACTCCAGTCCTTTAATTATTCTTTATTTTAGGCCCAAGATCAAACAGACAAATCATTTTCCACTGCATAAGAGTCTGTGTAAATTCTGATATTGAGTCTTTTCTTTTTCCACACAAGTAGATGGCCAGGTGCCCTGCCCAAGGTTCTGCCCATTACAAAAATTTCTCCATCCTACTGTCTTTCAGGGACATCTCTGATTGGGCCATATGCAGCAATAGTTTCTATTTTGCTTTCACTGACATCCTGACCATCCACCATGGACTGAAATTGACCTTCTTTCTTTTTTGTCAGCTTGTCATAAGGAAACCCTCATTTGATTGCGAGTGTGACCCAATGGCCAGGCATAAGTGCAGTGTTGAATAACATGAACATATGGCCCCCCTGATTGTGCAATTTACTTATGCCCTCATAAGCCTGCTCATGCTGAATCCCAAGTATACATATCCATTTTTCTATAGAATGCTCATGGCTCTACCTGATGTTATGGCTCAGTGAATATGAAAGAATTCAACTTATGAGGCTCAGTTCTGGCTATATAGTCAGATGCTCAGTTTCCACCTGGGCTCACCTTTGTGAATGATCCATAGTAATCTCCTTCAGATGGCTTGGTCTTGCTTCGTAACCTAAGGGGTCTACATTGCGTTTCTCCTATTTAGGATTGCATCAACTCTCCTTCATACCGATATTTCCAAATGTGACATGTGCTTCCTTCAGAACCTTAAGAAACCAAACAGATATAGTGTATGGCAGGGGGTGTGAGGAGCCACATATAATCATTTAATTCATCAGAATCCATCTAATTTTTGTAGGGGCCAAACTAGTGAAATAAATAGGAATATGGGAGGACTACCACTTGTGCACATTTCAAATTTCTAATCATGGCCATTACCTCCAGGTCATGATACTGTTTATGACTGACTAGCTTGGTTGGGGACATTTTTGCATGTTTAGGGGATTTTAAGATGATGTTTGTGTTTCAGATACAGAGATTAAAGTAGGAACTGTGGAGAACTGAGGATAAGTAAGCAAGTGCCTGAAAAATAACATGCCGTGTTTCTGTAAGTGAAGTTATAAATATATCATTTCCTTAGGAGAAGAAAAAAATTCTATTTCAAATGGAAGCACTATCATTTTGTCTCATTGTGAATACCACAGTAATTTCTTGTAAATATTCAAAAGTCATAGAAAAATTTATTCAGTACTTAAGAAAAATTTGAAGTGCCATGTTAAAAATGTGTGTTAAAGGGCCAGCCTCATGGTATAGCGGTTAATTCCCGGGCTTTGCTTTGGCGGCCTGGGGTCCACAGGTTTGGATTCCAAGCATGGACCTACACACTACTTGTCAGGCCATGCTGTGTCTGGCATCCCACATATAAAATAGAGGAAGATGGGCACAGATGTTAGCTCAGGACCAATCTTCCTCAGCAAAAAGAAGAGGATTGGCGTCGGATGTTAGCTCAGGGCTAATCTTCCTCAAACAAACAAAAACCAACCAAACGAACAAAATATGCGTAAATACTTTAGAGCATAGAAATACAGATTATTTGATAAAGTCACAGTCAAGGCAAGAGTAATTGATTAGAAAGGAAAACTCCTTTAAAAACACATCATATTTACTCTATACTGCCTTTATTTTTGGTTTCACGTTTTCTGCTTTTCCCTTCTTATCCTTCTTTGTTCTTTGTCTTTGTCCAAGCAATTACAACTGGCAAAGACTTGCTTATCCCTCAAAAGTTGAACTTATACCTGGTTTATCTTAAACGAAAACGATAGATGATTCTTCAATTTAAGAGGATCTGAAACTCCGTGGCTGTTGAAACCATGATATCTCACATTGAAAACTATTTCATGAATACAAATGGGAAAAAATACACCCTTGAGAATTTAATATGAGTAAATTATGTAGATCTAAGACAATACTGAAGATTCAATACAAATAAATTTTGCAGAAAATTTTTTACTAAATTTGTTGAATTGTGTTGTGTCTACTTCCTAAATTTAGGAAGAATTTTTAGGTTTTATTTTAATATTTAAAATAGATATCTTAGTAAAACACTATATCTTGCATTAGTGAGAATGGATAAGTCTACTTTTGAAATTTATATTTGATAAATTATAATCTGTCACCCACTCCTTTTCCTCCAGAAATAATGCCCAAATATTCTTTGGCTACTTAATATTAAACAAACTGTTTTAATACCTTTACTTTGTGATATTTCCTTGGCACATATTATATTGGTTTTACTGACTTTGCAAAGCCTCTATATATCCCAGTATAACATGTAATGCTTTATTTTACATGAATGGAAAATAATTCTTTGACAGTCTATTATTCTATGCTTCTGTTAGGAGGATAAATTGAAATAGTAAATGATATAATTTCAGTACTTATTGAAAGTATGTTTAAAGACTTTGATCTCTGAAAATTTTCCTCTCAATAATGAGGGATGATAATTATGAGGTTGCTCACACATCATCTTTTCCAGGATACAAAATCAAGGCTATCATTCCTTCACTCACTTAGGAGAAGACAATGCCATTATAAGTAAATTTCACATAATTCTGATTCTATATGTAGAAATAAGTAGCCAAGGGGATTCAAAGTTAATTATTGCTAGAAATTGGGAAATTTAGAGTTACACCCGTTTAAAACTATAAAACAAAATATGATGAATATGCAGATAATTTGGAACAGGTAATAGTAAACACAATGCATACAAATTAATTATTTGATGTTCCAGGAGGAAAAGGTTTGATCTTCCAAAAACTGGAGATATTCATTTTGAATATAACAGAACTTTTTGCCTCAAGAATAAATAAATAAATAAATAGAGCCAGCTCTGATGGCCTTGGGGTTAAAGTTCAGCACTCTCCCCACTTCAGCGGCTTAGGTTTGTTTCTCGGCCGTGGACTGACGCCACTCAACTGTCAGTTGCCATGCTGGGGCAGCAGCTCACACAGAAGAACTAGAGGGACTTACACTAGAATATTCAACCATGCACTGGGGCTTTGCGGAGGAGAAAAAAAAAACAGAGGAATATTGGCAACAGAAGTTAGTTCAGGGTGAATCTCTTCCTGCAAAAAATAAAAATGAAAGAAAGAAGGAAAGAAAGAAATGGAGGAATGGAGGAAGGGAGGGAGGGAGGGAGGAAGGAAGGAAGGAAGGAAGCCAGGACAAAGAGGCTGAACATAGATGTCTAGCTTCTCTACCCAATTTATTTGATTCCTTCTATACAAGGTCAAGCCCTAAGGTGACTGTCTATTTCTGTACTCTAATTTGTAAATGTGTTGTTCTTGTAACAGTGTATTTATGAGTATAGAACTCTTCCCATGCTCTCTGTTTCTTTGTCTGTATAGATTTATTCTAAATAATTTTCACTGTTTAAACAACCGAATGAAATGAATATACAATGAAATTAAGATTTATTTTTTCTTTCATATTAGTCATTTGCTTGTAAAAGAAAAACTTTCCACGCTTTTGTTATCATTTTCTCAGTGTCCAGGAATGGTTAATTGAAATAAGGTGAGGAATTAAATACATAAGAAGAAAACCTATAGCTGAGGCCGTGAAAACAATCACGTTCAAATACAAAAGTAAGACACTTGTGGTAGCTATTGCTCTCTGGGCAATCTCATTTCAAGGTATTTATTTAAGCTCCAGTGTTATTTGATTTTCTTTGCAATTCTAAATATTTTGAGTTTTTATCATTTTAGTTGATAGCATACTGGTTTTTTCCCAGTAAGTTCCAATGTGTGCAACTAGGCATGATATAATGAAGATGTACTTAAAGTTTAATTTAGAGCACAAGAATGTTTAGCTTGAAGATATGTCTCTCTGAGCAAGGAATTTAACTTTTAGGATTTTTTTGTTCTTAAGGTAACAGAGCTCTAATAAAATACATTACGTACAAGGATATTTGTTGTAAACTATGCATAACGGCACGTATTGAAAACATTATAAATTCCAACATCTTGGTTAAATAAGCTATGATAAATTCCTGTAATGCTGTCATCAGTTTTTACATATGTATTTTTTCACACGGAAATATCTACATAATATTGCTTTGCAAAAATGTTATGTCAATATGCATGTTATCAGATGTTTTTAAAAAGTAAATACCCTTTCCTTTGATTGTGACTTTATTAAATAATCTGTATTGCTACACTCTGAAATGTGGACTCATATTTTAACATGGCAATTTTAATTTTGCTTGTTAAATATTGAATACATTTTTCCATAATTTTTGAATATTTGCAAGAAATTACTGTGGCATTCATGATGAGACAAAATGGTGGTGCTTCCATTTGAAATATAACTTTTTTCTTCTCTGAGGAAATCAAATATTTTGTAACTTCACTTATAGAAACATGGCCTGTTATTTATCTGCTTCAGATAAATACTCAAATTTGAGAAAATTCTCTATAGTATCTATTGCTGTAAAAATTACGTACAACATATGTAATGGGAATATTTTAATTTGGTAGACATACTTTGAATATTGTGGCATTAAATTGCTAAGAGATAATCAATTCTTGTAGCAGTTTTCTGTTGCTGCTGTAGCAAATTACTACAAACATAGTGACCTAAAACAACACAAATTTATCATCTCATACAAATTAGAAGTCCAGCACAGGTATCCTCCAGCTAAAATCAAGGTGTCAACAGGCTGTGATCTTCATGGAGACTGAAGGGGAGAATCCATTTCTTTGTCTTTTCCAGTTTTTAGAAGCCACTCACATTCCTTGGGTTATGGCTCCCTCTCTCCATCTTCAGAGCTACCGACAATGCGTCTCTCTAACTCTTTTCCTGTAGTCGCATTTTGCTCTGGCTACAGCAAGGAGATGTTGTTTGCTTTTAAGGATTCATGTAGTTAGATTGGGCCCACCTAGATAATTCAGGCCAATCTCCCCATCTCAGAGTCCTTAACCTCCAACACATCTGGATTATCCCTTTTTCCATGTAGGATAGCATATCCACAGGTTCCAGGAATTAGGGCATGGAGATTTTAGGGGGCCTTCCTTCTGCATGTCATAATCTCCCTGAAAGAGATTAAGGTAGTTGCTTTTCCAGTTCCTTTCATTTCATAATGTTAGAGAGATAAATGATAACAAACATAACTGTTCTAACAATAATAACAAATATCCTAGAAGAAAACTGCATCTAGGATACAAAATATACTGTCTACAGTACTACTGAATTATTCTGTAATCTTGCATACATATTTTAACTTCTCAAGACTTGTATTCTCGGCTGAGAAAAATATACTAAAAGCTCTTTATTGGAGTGTACGATTTTTAAAGAACATAAACTTTGAGGTTTGTTCCAATGTCAAAATATGGTATCAAGATTTGTTTTGCACTGCACATTCATCTGTGCACCTATGAACATCGATTTTAAAGAGACGATAGTTTTACTTTAGATCTAGTTATTTGTCGGTTCTTGCCTTGTTTTGACAACTGCATGTGTAATTTAAGAAGCTATAAAGAGTTAATCTACAGCACTTTCTCTTTAATTACTTTTAAGAAAAGAGTTATACCATCATCAGACCTGAAAGTAGTAAAGAAAATACAAGAATGCAATGGCCTGACTATTCTAAAATATTAGGCTTATATAATTTATTTCCTGCCCCCCCGACCCCAAGTCTCAGTACATAGTTGTATATTATAGTTGTAAGTCCTTCTAGTTCTTCTATGTGAGCTGCTGCAATAGCATGATTACTGATAAATAACTGTGCTTCTGTGCCCGGGAAGTGAACCCGAGCCGCCGAAGCAGAACACGCCGAACTTTAACCACTAAGCCATCAGGGCTGACTCTAGGCTTATATAATTTAAATAAAAAGGAACGAAGATACTTAATGAAAAACGGGATATGGATGTCACGTAGTACAGTTATATTGTACAGGATCCCTCTTACTGGTGATTAAGAGAGCTACAAATGTCCAATATATCAAGGTCATTCTCTGCACTCTAATTATTAAATTCAAGGTAAAGAAATGGGTTTTCAGACTCATGACATTATTAACTGTTGATTTTATAGTCTTTAAGATTTATGACCTTAACATGGTATCCATAATTGCCTTACTTATAAAAACTATTCACTGTCAAGTCTTTATTTCAGATTATCAGGTAAGTGTTTTGAATATTTTCTATCAATAACTGAACCTAAGCTAAACCACGACTGAATTTGATGAGTACATAAAATCAACATGCCTTGTAATGGTACTTGAAAGTTTCAAGTGCTTCAGAGAACTCTGACTTTCTAGAACATAATATTTAAGAAATAAAAAAGGTGAAGACAACAAAACAAAAATGGTGGCTAAAAGCACATGATTATAATTTGATTTTAAGTTATGGGCACTTTATTGAAATAGTTAAAGAATGTTAAGTTTCAGTGTATAAGGTTAGGAAACGTCTCTGACCACTTTCTGAGTATTCGGTATTTCTCAGTATTAAATGCAACATGTTTTTTAAACTTTTTTCATTTAATGGCTATATGACACTGGTAGTTTTTTTCCCCCCTAACCTGACCTGATGTTAATCAGGTTAAACTTTGAACATAGGTAACTTCAGGATCAGAAATGGCAATTAATCAGGTATTATAGTTTAGTATCAATCTTTAGATACAACCGAACAAGATAAATTGTAAGTTCAGAATCATAAGGGGAAAAAAAAAGAGACAATTATTTTTCACAGCTAAGTTCCTGAGCTGGGTTTGGTACTGACAGTTACAAAATATTAACATATGTACCTAATTGAAACAATAAAATGATATTATTTCAAATTATATTTTATGTTAACTGTTACAAGTTGAGCATGCATTTGCATTTCCTAGGTTTTTTTTTTCTGTTATCTAAAATGTTAGTAGTACTTTCAAAATTAAGCGTCAGCATGTTTCTTGGAAACGGCTTTATATCTAATATGCTTTGGTTTGAGTATGACGGCTTATTAGTTGTATGCTAATAAGCAAATTATTTTACTTCCTTAAGCCTCAGATGCTCATCTTCAAAATTGAGATTTTGAGGATAAAGTGTGAAAAGCCAATCACATCTCCACTGTATTAAAAATGTTTGCTATTTTTATAATTAAAGTGTAGAACAGGCTAAGTAAAACTATTTTCCCCTCAACATTTTTAAAAATCGAATTAAAAGATTCGTATACACATAAGACAAATATTCAAACCATGTGGCATGGTTTAAATTTAATTTTTACAAATGTATCTTCTCCAATAGCCCTGATCAGTTTCTCTAAATACGAACACACTTTAAATATAACCAAAGATTATTTATGCATCTTTAACAAAAATAAAAAGGGGTTTTCAAATTTTCATGAATAGAGTCGATTTATGCAATATGTTTCATCTCCTTCCCCCTCTTTGTTTTTCACTTGGCAGTACAACTTGGAGACTATTTCATACAGGACAGACATCTGTCTAATATTTCATAACTTATCTCTCCTGAAACTTCTTAAACATTCCCTCTAATGATGATTTTTAAGTGATGATGGTGTTTCCTGTTTCTCTGATGAAGTAGAAGCACCGAGAGAATTTCCACAAAATGTTGCCTATTACCACGTTGTCACTGTTAGTGTCAGTATATTTTACCGTCCATCCGATTGCTACTCTTTTATTTAACAGCTATTTATCAGGCATCTACTAAGCACCAGGCATCATTCTAGATAAATGAATGTATATTCAAGAACAAAATGAAAAAAATCCTACCCAAATCAAGCTTTATCCCAGTGAGCATTGCATTCTCCTTTCTGAGGCCAATATCTCCACTAGTGCTCCAGATTGCATCACTTTTTCCTGCTCAAGAAGTCTCTCCTGTTGCTATTTTTCTCATAAAAGTATATTTTAATAAAACTAAACCGTTTCCGTTACACACTCTCCTCCTTATTTTTCACTTTCCCTTTACAACAATACTGTTTGAAAAAGATAGCCTATTTTTATCCTCTTCATTTTTTTTCCTTCCATTCTCTCTTGACCCCAGTCCTATCAGGCTTTCCCCCGTATCATCTATCGCAAGTGATCTTTACAAATCAGCGAAAATCTTCAAATTGGTAAATCCAATTGCCATGCCTCTTGACATGTCAGCAGTATTTGCTAAGTTGGTCATTCCTTCTTTTTTGGAAAACAGACAAAAAAGCTTCATTGATCTTCCAGGATATTTCACTCTCCTAATTTTCTTATTCCTCATTGGAAGCGTTTTAATAGTATTTCTTGTTTCTTTCTCCTTATGCACTACACTTCTTAAATGTCATTACTGGGTCCTATTCTCTTCTCTGTCTTTAGTGACCTCTGGGTGAGCTCATCAAATCACACTGCTTGAAAGACCATCCAGACCCTATTATTCCAGGCCAGAACTCTGCACTGGACTCCAGATTCGGATTCAACCACATACTTCACATGGCAACATAGATATCCATTATTCCTTCCAATTTTAGAATACCCAAAATGGAGTTTCTGTCTCCTCCATCTCAACATCCTCTTTCCATAGTCTTCCTCATCTCAGGCAACAGCCACTCCATACTTTCTGTTGTTTAGATTAAAAAGTTTGCAATCATTCTTGTTTTCTCTCATTCTTTACACCTAATTCCAAATTTTCAGCAATTTCTGTTGGTTCTATTTCAGAACACATCCATAATTAGAAAATTTTTACCACCTCGACTGTTACTTTTTTAATCTAAGTCACTGTCAATTCCTACCTAGGTTATTGTAGTATACAACTAGCTATTCATACCACTTCTGTATTGGACATATTTTAAAATATTCTTACCCCAGAATCCAGAGTGACCTCTTTTTAAATGTAGCTTATATTGCAATTATAACTTATTGAAATATATTTGATGTGTTTCTATACAATTAGAGTAAAAACCAAGCCTCTCAGCCATCCCTGCCAAGAAACCAGACATATAAATAAGCCATCTTGGAAATGTCAGCCCAGCCGAGCTTCTCAGATAACTGCAGCCACAGCCGACAGCCTGTGGAACAGAAAAGCCACTCAGCTGAGCTCAGTCAATTTACATAATGATGAGAGATAATACAGTGGTCGCTATGGCCACTGAGTTTAGATGTGGTTTGTAATACAGCAATATACGACCAAAACAGCGTGTGGCACTTGGAAGTGAGGTGCTGCTGAAAGAAAAGCCTAAAATATGTGACATCTCTTTGGACTGAGTAGTGAGTAGAAGACAGAAGACACTTGAGAAGTGTTAGTGAAAGTCGAAAGGAGGAAATTGTTACTGAAAGCTAGAAAACATGCAGACCATCTTACATGGTAGCAGAAAGTTTGGCAATCATTCTACTGTGAAAAACATAAAAAATAGAAAATATGCCTAATTAACTCATAAATTTGACTAAAGATTTTTAGGCAGAATGTTGAATGTGCCAACTGGTTTCTTTTAGCCCTTGTGATAACAGTACAAAGAAAGAAAAATAAACCAAAAGATTTTGTTTTTAAGCAAAATATAGCTAAAATATTTCAGATTCAGCACTTTCTGGGCATCAAAATAAAACTGTTTCTAAACTCTAGTCTGTCCTATCAAAAGAATCTCAAGATAAGAAATGGCCTCAATTGGACCAGCCCTGACAGCCTAGCGCTTAAATTAGGCACACTCCTCTTGGGCGGCCTGGGTTCACTTCCCAGGCACAGACTTACATTGCTCTTTAGTGGCCATGCTATGCTGGAGGCCCACATACCAAAAAATAGAGGAAGACTGGCATAGATGGCAGCTCAGGGTGAATCTTCCTCAGCAAAAAAAAAAAAAAAAAAGAAAGAAAGAAAGAAAAAGAAAAAGAAAGAAATGGCCTCAAGATTAAATTGAGAGCACTTTCAGTAAATGTGGTTTCAGTACTACCATCATAAGGATGCAGTAGTAGGGCGGTTTTAAAGATGGCTCTTAGAAACCTAAGATTTTGCCTTTTAGACTCTCTCTAGTAGATAAAAGGGTTTTTATTATCCCAAGTGCATTGTCTCAAGACATTAGGCTGCCCACGTCAAAAAGATTATTAGATTAAATATTTGCCTAAAAAAGTGGACTAGACTCTGATTCACAGGAAACACAAAAAGTTTTTAAAGGAATTATATAGGCTTGAACTACAAAGAACAGAGACAGTTCATAACAAAAACAATGCCTCTGGGTCCTCAACTTCCTACAGGGAGGAAACAATCTGAAAAAGCTACTCAGAAGGAAATGAATTATTTCTTCTGGAAGAGAAAGGGTCTGTCAGAGTGTGGTGCCATATCCAAGAGAGTGAGACAAGAAATTGAGGAAATCAGTTACCATGGAGCA
The DNA here is from genome assembly GCF_021613505.1 of Equus quagga. Lineage (NCBI taxonomy): Eukaryota > Metazoa > Chordata > Mammalia > Perissodactyla > Equidae > Equus > Equus quagga. Next base: position 21,935,969 of record NC_060269.1, read on the forward strand.
GAATAGGTCCCTAATGAAGGAATGTTTATTATTCCCCAGGTCAAAAGAAGTGATTAAATATGTTAGTCTTCACAAATGTACACTTCTCATTGAGGGACTTTGTTTCTTATGGAGGAATGCTTTCACCAATTTAACCATTTTAAAAAAATGGTTCAATTAAGCTGGATGTTTAGTTTGACAACTGAACACTCTAGATTTCTTATTATAGCGAACTAATTGTCAAAGATATTTATTACTGTACTGGATCAGGAAATTATCAAGAGAAAACTGAATCACTAATATACAATGGGGATAAGGAGAAGTATGTCTCTATATAGAAATTTTGTGTTACACCTCTTACCACTTACATATCTTGTGATAAAAATTGATACAAGCAAGACTGCTAATGGCACAGATTTTTTAGGAATGAAAGTGTAATTTAACCAGTAAGTAAAGAACCGTGGCCATTTGAGTCACTTGCTGAAAGCAAAGATAATATGGAATAGATAGGGAAAAAAGAAGGTTAAAAACACCAACTACGATAAAGTGACCATATACAGAAATGAAAACTTTTGTAGTGATAATGTTCCATTTCTCGTATAAGAACGTGTATCTTTTTGAATCCTTTTCTCCTCTCTCATTCTCTATTAGCTATTATAAAATGCATGAATACTGGTAATCTCTTATCTCTGTATTTGTCACAAATCAGTGAATGGAAATGTGGCTCAGCTAAAAGAGGCATGAACATCACCCAAAAGTAGATTAAGTGATATATGGGATTTGTTGCCTTTTGGGGGAAGAAGGTTAGTATGACTTTGGCTACAAGAGACAGTTGCATCATATTAGGTGGCAGCATGATTTTGCTGCTTCATTTGGAAATTAAATATGGTTAAAGAAGATCTATATTAGCCAAATAAAAAAGGGGTTGACAGTAGTGATTTTGTACTGGCAAATTTATGAAAACAAAAGTATGATACCCAGAATCCCCTGCCAGGAGTGTCTCAGGTTAGAAATGACCAAAAGAGAAATATATGTCAGATGGAAGGGAGAAATGAAGCAGCAGCCATCACGCTCTGAAGGATGTCTTGTTTAGATGTGGTGAGTGACAGATGCAAAGATGTTGAAGGATTTCACCTTCAAGTTACTCTTCCCTGTGGGAGAGACAGAAACTGAAATGCTGGTAGATTCCAGGTTACTCTTGTTCTTTCAACTCTAGGTCCAGCTTTTTTCCTGAGTGCTGGCTCTAATGAACAACACTGACCCTATTCCCACCATCGTATGTAGAAGCAGCAGCCTTCTGTAAACCTCTCCATCACTTCTTTATGCAGTCCTACATTTGCAGCTGGACATGCCTGGCTTGCCACAACATTTTAAAACTATAACTTGTCCACATATTTACAACATGGACGCATACTGACTCATCTTACCTAATAACAAGGCAAACATTTGTGTTATTTTGAGTTTTCAGCAGTCTTTATTTTAAATATACACCTGAAAAATTAGTTTTAATTTTATGCTTCAGAATTTTGTCTCATTGAATGCCTTTTCCAATGCAAATTATCCCATATAATATTTTCCACTATTTATTATTTATATGTGTGAATACTATAGATTTGTATACTGATTTTTAACCAGTTTCTTACCTTTTAGGAAATTTTCCACTGATCTTCTTGTGGTTAATAGATTAACATTATCTTTCAGAAAGCCATCTGTTTTTTAAATTTCTGAAATATACTTTAAAATATTGATTAGATTGCTATAAATCATACACAAATTAGCTAAATTTTATCAATGATACTTATATTTATATCTAGCACCTAGTATTCTATGTGTCCTCAGCTGTAAAAACAGTGATAATAATAGCAGCTTATCTCACATCATTTTTCAAGATTTAATTTAATACCCATAAAGTGCTTATTACTAGAAGATGTCTATGCAACTAAATAGCACTTGATACATGCTAAGATTATCATTACACTTTTTATCATCTGTATCAGTTTTCCCCATTAATAAATAAAGGTCTTTTTTTCATTCTTGTTATAGTGCAGGAAAATTGTTATAAGTCAACAGAAATTTCTTTGGACTCCTTAACAAAATTATCCAACTAAATAGGTCGTACTATTTTAAAATAAGACATTTATAATAGTTCAATACTCTTATATTTTTACTGATTTTAAATCCTTTAACTGGTCCTGAGATAAATATGTCAGAGAACTCCACTATTTCCGTCATTCCTAAAAAATCTTCCTATTATGATGCATGTCTTGACAGTATTAAGTGAGAAAACTGATAAATTAGAATCCCAAGGCTACTATAGGGAAATTCTTTTTAGTTGGTTGGGCTTTAATCGTTGAATTGCAGCTTGGATAGTGTTCAAAAGAAGACTCAGAAAGTTATAGAGAAATAGTAATAAAAATCAACAATTGTGTTGAATACGTTTGATAAATACTTCCAGTGTTTGCTGTAAACTACATCTGCAAGTGTGAGTTGAAATACATGCACACATCTTTTTTTTTTCTTTTTAATTTGCAAGGTCTGTCCTGCACCCAGTTCTTCCAACCCATATTTCAGGGATCAGAAAGCCAATCTAATTTTAATACTTCAAACTGTTGTATATTTTCAAACCCTTGGATCAAAGTCTTATCATGAAACTACTAAAAGCCCTGATAAGTTTATAACACCACTTCGTTCCGTCATTTTATTATTAATTTTCTGACTCTACAGACTATTTTTTACCTCATTGCTTGTTTTCTACTCTAAATCTCTTTAGTGGTTCCTTAGGAACTAGACGTTAGATTTGTGAAACAGAGTTCATATAGAAATAGAAAGAAAATTGTAGGGCATTTGAACACCTTAAACTTGAAATGATGAACTTTCAAGACAGTAGTTTTTTTAGCTTACATTTATCTTGCTAGAAAAAGCTTAATTTCACTAAAATCATCTCATTTGTATCAGCACAATGCCACAAAAAATAGTTACACAATTATTCTAGGAATGCAAAGAGGCAAAGACATCTTAGCAACTCTTTCAATAACCACTACTTAACTGATTCTGATAAATCTTGATTAAATATGAGTCCATCTAGAAAGCTTATGGATTTTAAGATTCACTTTAATTGAACAATAATATATTTTCATTTTTCTTATCAGAATTATGTTTGTAGGATGGTGGCTAATTAAAGAAAAGTGTCAACTGACTTAGCTCTATACTCTGTAACACATTATAAAGTATAGGTTTGGTGCTTTAGAAAGAAAGAAATATTGGTAATCTTTCCTAAAAGAAGCGACACTAAATCTCTCACTTCTTAACATACTAAAACTCTCTCATCCTTCAAATAATAATGCCAATATTTATGGATTATGAACTATACTAAGTGCTTTTAATTTACTATGTAATTTAATATTCATAGCTTGATATAAGTTATTTTGATTGTTGTTATCTATTTTAATAATTATAAACTGAGGGACAGAGAGGTAAATAATTTTATCCACAATAGCTGAGTCAGGAATTTAATTCAAATAAGGCTGAATAAAGAGCCTAGGCCCTGGTTCACAAAGTCGTATCACCTACACTGGCAGATTTCTGTCCTGGACTACCCCATTCTGAAGTGATCATATTCTTCCAGGAAGATTATAATCAAATTCCTATACATTTACTTGACAGCTAATACTTACGGTCTCAGGTCAGCAGATGACTTCATGCATTCATACATCAATTAATTTGCAAACTCCTTGAGGGTCTAAATTTCTTTATATTAAAACAAAAGGACTAGATAAATGCTTTCTTTTTGTTCGATTCTTAAAAATATTTGTTGATAGCATTGAAGAGGCTTATAATAGAACTCTCAAAAACAAAATTACTGTACAAGCTACATTTGGTATAGAGAGATAAGGTCTCATAATTGTTGATTGTCACTGACAACCTGTTGAGACAAATAGCATAAGACCTTCCCAAAAAACCCTGAGAAGTCCACAGTACCTAGCTACAGAAATGCATCCTGCTGACAACATGCAACCCACATATGATGTATTTTGGATAGATAAATTCCTATTCAATGACGTCGCAGCTCAGATTATCATCTCTTAGAATCATAACACTTTATGAGGTAAGTTCAGTTCAAGGTGGACCATGACTATGAATAGCACTAAAGACTTTATCAGGTTTCAAGATTTACTGAAGTGATAAATCTGTAGCTGGATGATTCTAACCCCTGCCGTTATTAGCTGTTGCATAGCAGTGCCTTCTTTACCTTCAGAATATACATTTTATTTTTTTTATTGAGGTAACATTGGTTTATAACATTATATAAACTTCAGATACACATCATTATATTTTGACTTCTATATGGATGACACCAAAAGTCTAGTTGCCATCTGTGACCTTACACATGTGCCCCTTTACCCCTTTCACCCTCCCTCTACTCTCCTTCCTCTCTGGTAACCAGCAATCTATTCTCTGTATCTGTGTTTTTGTTTGTGGTTGTCTTTGTTTTATCTTACACATAAGAGTGAAATCTTACAGTATTTGGCTTTCTCTAACTCATTTCACACAAAAATTTACTCAAAATGGATTAAAGATTTGAATGTAAGACCTGAAATGATAAAACTCTTAGGAGAAAGAATAGGCAGTAAGCTCTTTGACATCAGTCTTAGTAGTAACTATTTGAATATATCTCCTCAGGCAAGGGAAATAAAAGAAGAAATAAACAAATGGTACTAAATCAAACTAAAAAGCTTCTGTACAGCAAAGAAAACCATCAACAAAGCAAAAAGACAACCTAACAATTGAGAGAAGATATTTGTAAGTTATACATTCAATACAGGGTCAATACCCAAAATATATAAAAAACTCACACAACTCAATGACAAAAAAACAAACAATCCAATTAAAAAACGGGCAGAGGATCTGAGCAGACATTTTTCCAAAGAAGATATACAGACAGCCAACAGGCACATGAAAAAATATTTAACATCACTAATTATTAGGAAAATGCAAATCAAAACCACAGTGAGATATCACCTCACACCCATCAGAATGGCTACTATTAAAAACACAAGAAATAGTAAGTTTTGGAGAAGATATGGAGAAAAGGGAACCCTCCTTCACTGCTCGTAAGAATGTAAACTGGTGTAGCCACTGTGAAAATAGTAGGGAGATGACTCAAAAAATTAAAAATAGAACTACCATATGATCCAGCTATTCCACTTCTGGGTATTTCTCCATTGTATAAACTTTAATTATTAGTTTTTTTAATCTTTTACCCAGGAGAAGTATCCAGCATTTTATTTCATAAATAATTCTTTAAAATAAGCTGTTGTTCTGTTGGGTTTTAGAGACTCATTAAATGGTGTTTACTTAGTTACTTTCTATATACTTGGAAAATTACTGAATAAATAACTCACCATCAGGGGTTAAAAATTAGAGGTGCAAAAAGAAGAGAGAGAGTGTTTGACTATAAATACAAGGGCATAAAAGAGAAAGAAAAAAATGTCCCACCATGTCCTTGGATTAAAAAATAAAACAAAACAAACTTATGTGTACTTTGCCTTTTACTTGATTTCCATAAACGTTGGCAGGATAAATGTGTATCATGTACTTTAAGTTGCTGATAAGAAACTATATATGTTATAATCACATTCTCATTATTATTTTCATTTATTTATTTATTTACTTTGTGAGGATGATTGACCCTGAGCTAACATCTGTTACCAATCCCAATTTTGCTTGAGGAAGATTGTCCTTGAGCTAACATCTGTGCCAATCTTCCTCTATTTTGTATGTGGGATGCTGCCACAGCATGGCTGGATGAGTGGTGTGTAGGTCTGTGCCTGGGATCTGAATCTACGAACCCTAGGCTGCCAAAGTGGAACATGTACACACTTAGCCACTATGTGAATGGGCTGGCCCCTCACAGTCTCATTATTTGTGTCCAGTATAATTCTTTCCCTAAGCTTTTTTAATGAAGAGCTATTCTGATTCTGACCTCAATTTTGATTTTGCTCGGTTGTGATAATTTAATCAAATCCATTGAATTTTATTTATTCCTACCCTCCCAAGAGTGACCACACGGAATGAAATGGCAGTTATGATCATTCCATCCTTTTCAGGAGTATATAGTTCATGACCAAACAAGTGGTTAGGTCATGTAGTGTCGGTAGCCTTCCTGCCTGCCTCAGGGACACTACAGTTTTCATTTCAGGCAGTTACTTATTTGTCTATTCATTACTTCATGCAAAATTCATCCAATGTCTACTGGAGACGGTGCAGAATAATATAAAGTGCTTATGCTTTAGCGTTCAGACAGAATTTAACTAAAGTCCTCCCTCTGGTGCTAACTATCTGACTGTGAAAGCTATATAAACACTCTTACCGAAATTTCCCATTCTGTAAAAACGAGGATAATGTGACCTAGACTGACCTCATTTATTTTTAATATCCATAAAATATTTGGGCTGATGCACACTAATGATAGGGTCACTTTTAAACTGTTGTGGCGGTAAATCGTTGCTGTATTTTTTTCCTGCCATCTTTAATTATTGACTTTATTTGTTGATTCTCTTACAGAATCACATCTTCCTCACTCTCAGCCATGTACTTTGGGTTAGATCCCAAGTGTCCTGTAAAACCTACATCCCTAAGGCTGGCCAATCAACACCCCAGATTTCTATTGTTGAGTGACTAATTCAAGGATGGACACATGACCCCTTTTTCTCTACTCAGTGCCTTCCAGTTCTCATGGAAATTTTCAGGAGCTGCCACTGTCTTATTGATCCATAAGAAGGGGCCCTCTCTGAATGTGCCCTGTCTGTAAACAGAGCGGAGGTGGAGTGGAGGCTCAAAGACATTAAAAAATCAGGTCCGCGTGTCATTCCTGCCCTTTTATGACACTGTACCGGTAGAAGATTTGTTAATACTTTCCTTTAAAACATTTTGAATTGGGTTTTCTGACGATAGTAATAAAAAAAAATCTAAATTATATAGAAGGAAACTGCAGTTTAGGAATATTTAGATTCATCCACATTTCTTTCAAAGACTATTTTTTGGAGAGCAGTTTTAGGTTCATAGCAAAATTGAGAGGAAAGTTCAGAGATTTCCCACATACCTTTTTAAACAATAAAATGTTAAGAGATTGCATACTGGGGCCGGCCCCGAGGCTGAGTGGTTAAGTTTGCCTGCAGAAAAGAGAGAGATTGCATATTATATTTTAAATATACACATTGCTGTTATACTTTAATAAATAAACATTTTTGCATTGCTAGATATTCACAATATGTGCTATTTTAACATACTACATCCTATCTTAGATGATGGAGTCAAATGAGATTTTCTCATATTTGTAAGCTTGTATTTATACTTTTCACCATGTACTCATACACACTTACCACAATTTTCTTTTTAATACTTCCTTCAAAAAACATTTTTGAAATTTAATACATTCCTCCACCAACTTACCAAATAATTCTTTCCTATCAATACTTTCCAATAAATAGAGAAAAATGAGTTATCGTTCTAGAATTTTATATTTAGAACTCTAGACTTTACAACTGTCCTACAAAGTAGGATATACTGTTGTTTCTATCCTGTGGGAAGCAAAGATAACTCATCTCTCTGCCCTATTGATGAGTTATCAGTAATCAAGACCAATAAAAAAAATGAGGAACTCCATCTTCATATACCTAACTCACTTAAAAAAAAGAGAAGAAAAGGTCACTTGTATTTGTCACTATCAAACAATCACATTTCCCTTCTTAATAGGGAATTGTATAGCTTCTGTTACGTCCCTTATTACAGGTGACAGCCAGACAATGACAGGGCATTTCTGTGGAAATTTTATGTTTTCTTCTGAATACTGAAATCAAATTACTTTGCCATTGGACTTCCTGAACCATAAGCATTTCCGAATATGATGTGTATGCAACAATAACACAATTTTTTGTCACATTTGTAGGACATAATTCTTTATATAGATGTATATTGTGCTATGCTATTTTCTTTTTAAAAGCAATATTATCTTCAAATTATTTGGGTGTTGGGGAATAAGATATAAACACTACTAGCGCTTTCACGGAACTTTTCTCCCAGTTATGAAATGTTAATATATTTTTGCATTTTCTTGCAAAAGTTACTGTCCCTATGTAAGATTAGAGTTTGAGCAGAATTGTTTCAACTGTAAGATTCATGACTTGTTGCATTTTGTTATATTTAAACATATATTTAAAAATAGTTTTTATGAGTTATTTAAATCACAGATATAAAATATTGGCGATTATTTGCTTGAAATTCCTGTTAATATTTCCCTCAGATTATTTTCAGTTATAAAATATAAGTATAGCATTTTTAAAGGATTTTATAGGTGTTTAACTTGTCTCTGTTGGTTAGTGTTGTCAGGCTTTTCTCTTCTTGTCACCAGATCTTGGGGCTTGTCACCACATCTGTCACCATTTGCCAGTATAAAACAGGATCAAAATAATTGTGTTACCTGCCCAAGGTCATAAAACTTATGTAACTGGAATTCTTAACAAGAAATGACTTATGGGTTACAATCGTAATGCAATTTGCCAACTAAATGCCATTCTGCCTTTAAAACTGCTCAATGAATTAGCTTGCCTTGGCAATGAACACTTGGCTATTTCCACTAATTTCTGGTCACTCTGAGGCACTACAATATCAACTTAACAACTACAAAATCTAGTCATATGCAGCATTCAAAATTTAGAATTTGGTTTGAAATTAAGACTTCACTGCTACCCTGGGTGTGGGTCTGCTATAAACTGATTCTGCTTTCCTTTTCCACTTAGTGTTTCAACTTCTCCCCCAGTTGGTAGACTCTGAGTCATCACCCTTTCACAGTTGGAGCAGGAAGAGGAGAGAAGAATGACGTGTAACTGATCTTTTTTGCTTGGTAATGTCTAGAGCTGAGATCTCACCCTCTGGACTAGTCAGGAGCTTAAGCTCACTTCTTCTTTCGTGACTCACACTCACGGAGTTTCGGACACCCTCCTCTTCCCCTCCATTAGCTGGGAGTTCTCATCTGCTGAACTCTAGAGGTGAGTGTCACAGTATCCTTTGATTGTGTCCTACTCCTCCTTACTCAGCGCTGGGAAACAGTCCTCTTGCACATGGCATACACATGATCTATATCTGACCCAAAACTCATTTATGCATTCCTTTTCATGAAAGAATCTGAGAGCGTAGCCAAGTCCTAAATACCAGCCTTCTCTTCTGGACCTCCATGCCGACTCTTCCAATTTCTCTCCTCTTTGGATTCCACAGGTGTGACTCTGAGCTTGACCGCCTTGTCTCCTCTGATTTTCAAGGGGCGCATATTAAGCTCTTAAAGTTATTTTTAAATCATCTCTCTGACTTGAAATGAAAAAAGAGCAATCTCACTTTTTCTTTGGGATACAGGATGGGACGTATTACAGTCAAGAAGCTCCCTGCTCTAAATGAATCATTCTCTAAGTAGAAGGTTCCTGTCTTCTCAAATACCTGACTCTTTTATCTCCCAAAACATGTGAAGTTTTTAGGAATGCCAAAACTGGTTTAATTCAAGTTTTAATTCAAGTTCAACTGGTTTATTTTCAAGTGGTCTGTATTATATCTCATTTTTGCTATACATTTTCCTAAGTGTTAAATTTTAATAGCCTGGTATACACAGCAAGCAAATGGCAAATGACACATAAACGGATTCTCAGTAGTAAAATCTCCCATTATATATTTATAGTAGTCATTTAACCCAAAAGTACTATGGATATGTCAAAATTACCCTGAAGTAATGTTAGAAGAATATGCATAACCTTGTATTCTTTTGAATATGGCTCTTAGCCTGCTGAACAATCCAAAGGAAGAATAACATCCCAGAGGTATCACTGTTGGCCAGCTTTTCCTTACTTAAACAATCCTCATGCTCAGGAACAAAATAAAGCCCCACCACTAATATTTATGGAAGGCCAATTTTAAGGAACTATATTTCTTGTTATTATTTCAACAAGTATATAGTGATTATTGGAAACATTTGCGTTAAGTACTATTGTGGTGAAACTATTGTTTATTTTTAGGTCCTGACCTGGAGGAAGTTACAATTTAGCTGAACACCTATCTTTTTGTTGGACTATGCACAAAATAAAACAGATTTTGGGATACTTTTGATGAGAATAATGTCAAAGCAACAAAATAATGTTTAATATGTGTTAAATCCAGCTGATTCTTCTGCCTATAAAACTATGATGGTCTGTCTTAAAGTCCTTGGACTTTTTGTCTGTCTTTAAGAAAAGCTAGGTTTTGATGACTTAGTAAAACCAACTTCCATACTACCATATATATCTAATAACTTAGCAATTAGAACTGTCACCACCTAATTGGATTCCCTTTTCCTTTGTGCCCATTCTATAACTATATTTAGTCAGAGAGAAGGGATAAAATACTATGATAAATATGTACTATTAAAGGGATAGACACCACAGGACAGAAAGACGTATGGCAATATGAGTGAGGAAGGAGACTGTGACAAAAGAAATAAATGACACATGTAGCTTAGACACCTGAGTAGGGACAGTTTCGATGAAGATGAAAGACAGGAAAATTAAAACTAGGAGAGAAGGAAAAAAAAAAACATTACTGGAAAATGATATAGACCTCCTAGGCATAGTTTCAAAAGCTCACTGAGATAAGAAAAGCCTTTAAAAGGATAGATCATTAATCACTGGTATTTCAATTAGCTAATATTGACTGGGATGGCAATTATGGTGTTGATAAGAAAGCTTCTTTTCCTGGAGGTAACACAGGCGGTTTCCTGACATATTCTTTGAACCAATCCACAGGAGCCTAGGCTATTATACACTTAGCCCTAATGTGGTTGGGAAATGAAACAAGGATGAAAAATAAGACAGTGGGATAGAGTCACCTGAAGTCTAGCGATCACAATGTCACCAGAATGCCATTGCCCTTGAGGATGTATGTGAAGGTAACAGAACAAGAGCTCTGGGCTTAAGTAAATAAATGCAAGAGGCCGTTAGGAAAGGTGGACTAAGCTTTTAAAAGTTGGTTAAAGTCAATTTAAAGAAATTTATGAAAAAACAAGTTTTTAATGGCAAATACACTGACTTTCTTGCTACGAAAAGCTTTTTCTTTCTTTGAAAGCAGATGTAGTCATTCTATTTTCTCAATACTTTCCTCTGGTTTGGAGAGAAACAGCAGCCTCAGAACTTACTCTTAAGGGATCAGCCTGTCAAAATAAGTCTAGTCTTACCTCCTGCTGGTTGGTGTGTGTGCGTAGTTTTAAAAGTAACTCTTTACATATTGCCTAACCGTACCAGGCTATATTCATAATAACACGTGTGATTAATACAAACAGGGAAGGTATAATGAAAGAAGAGACAAATGAAGCATACTAATGCTTTGCAGTTTTTAAAAGCAAAATAGGTTCAAACGTATGCTAATTTCAAAGGAAAAGAATACCAAAAAGAAACATAGATGCTGAGCTTTGAACATAAACCTTTTCAACCACATCTTCTGAGGAATGAACTACAAAAATAGAAATTTAGAATTAACGTTCCTGTGTCTGAAATTGGAGAAAATGAAAAGAATCTGTGCTAAATAATTGCATTCTAAGTTCAACAAACAATGTATGTTGCAAATGTATTTCACTTAAAATAAATATTTAACCTGTAATATATTTGTATACTTTAGGCTCTGTGGTGGAATGATGCTTGATTAAATACATAACATATAATTAATCAATTTTTGTATAACTTTTAAATCATTGATTCAATGAATGTATCTATTTACATGTAAGGGATTGTACATTCAAATTATTAATTTTTTTCTTTCTTTCTTTTTCTTCTTTTGAGGAAGATTGGCCCTGAGCTAACATCTGAGCCCATCCTCCTCTATTTTATACATGGCACGCCTGCCACAGCATGGCTTGATAAGCGGTGCTAGGTTCTGCACCTGCTATCTGAACCAGCAAACCCCAAGCTGCCAAAGCAGAGCACACAAAGTGAACTGCTATGCCACTGGGCCGGCCCCAAATTATTAATTTTTTTAATAAAGACATGTATTCTGAAATGTGTTGGGGTAAGGAAACCACAAGGGCCTCATGGCTGACAGCACAGTGGAGTGGTCACCAGCCCTGGGCTCTGAGGAACCAAGGAAAGGAAACATTGCTGGGATCTGGAAGGAGAGTCGAGTGGAGGCCACTGCCTGGCAGAGAGAAGTGAGTTTTTGTGGAGAGACCCAGCCAGCCTGAGTTTTACCCTCCAGGGAGGGAACGGGGAAAATAGCTACCCTGACTGACCTCCCCTTATTCAAATCGCCTGCTTGGTTGCCATTAGGAAAACCCATCAGGAAGCTGGAGCGTGCAGGAGCCCATTGCTGCCACCTCTACAGGTCAGGCTCCTATGGCACAGAGCAGAATGGAACAGAGTAGATAGGAATCTGGTGGAGCAAATAAAAGGCATCCAGCCCAATGTACAAAGTAGTACATGTAAAGATATATGTAGGCATAAATTCCTAAGCCTTATCTTCATTGAGAAAAATGTGGCATTTGAATACTGATTGTTTTATAATTTTTTCACTCCAAGTTTTTCCTGTTTTACACATAGACATATATGCACATTGAATAATACAAACCAGAAAAGAGAGAACAAAAAAATGTATCAAATTCCTATTTTCTGTCAGGCACTTTAGCAAGATGTAGAGCCCAGGAATTAAAGAAAATAGTGCAAAAATAAACTAGATTTAAATCTCTGTCAATTCCCAGGTGTGAATTTTGTACAAATTAACTGTGAACCAAGATACGAATTTTATCTTAAAGACTTGTTAGGAGGAGCTAATAAGAGTCTATGTTTATCTTCATCCTTCATTTTTTCAATATTTGTCTTGGGGTCATTCACACTACCTTAGAAGCCTTCCATCTCCCATGTGGAAAATACAAGTGAAAATTACTCCTTTTTAGGAACACTGCATGTCCCCGTGCTGCCTCTGGTTTGTCTTGAAACCTCAATTCATCTTGTACCAACTTAGATGACCATTCCAGCAGCCCCCAAAGTTGTCTCCAACTTGTCCCCAAAGTTGGTGACTCTCTGAACCTAGGATGTGCAGTATACAGAAATCAGCTTCCTCAGTTTTGGTCTTAGTTGCGGTTTTTAACAGAAGATGAGACTTCTTGCTGGGATTGTACGATTATCCTGCACATCAGCCATTCCAACAGTCTCATTAGGATTCCCATTGTCCCCAGGCACTCATGAAAGGGCTGGAACAGTTCCCAGGGTCATGCAGCTGCCAAGTCAAGTGGGCCTGATCAGAAAACCTGGGCCCTCTCTATTTTATAATGCTATCAAATCAAAAAATGGGAGCATAAATAAAAACTGAAAACAATATCTCAATGAAATATTCTTTCTAACATAAACTTGAATTTTTAATATAATCATTTTATGTAAAAATACTCAACTCAATAACATAGGCTAGAAAATATTATGTACAATGTAAAGGAAATGTGGCAACTCAATGGCAGATTTTTTCCATTTTAATTAAAAGAAACAAATAACTATACTAATATATTCTACACAAATGCTTGAAACATTATTGCTGATAATGTCAATCATCAAGTGTTCAAGAGTGGGTTCTTATTTATTTACTTACTTACTTATTTTACTACTAATGAGAACATTTGATAATGGTTGATTATTTATTTGGGCCTAAGCCTGTAGCAAGTGATTTATGGTCAACCTTTCCTTTAATACACACAGCAACAATGAAAGTTAGACAGTATCGTTCTCATTGTGCAGACATGAAAACTGAATCATAGAAAGATGAAGTACATGCTCCAGGTAACCCAGCTGGAAAGAGGCAGAGTCAAGGTCTAAATACAAGTTTTCAGACCCTCAAGCTCTTGCTTACCCCCACTGCCCCACACCATCAGGGTGACTTACCATTTATTTCTCTTGGTTCTGCCATTGTGCTTTACTGTTCCATTTTTTTGTTAATGTTGTTGTTGTTGCTTTTGTGTTCTTTGCTGTTGTTGTTAATGTCCCTCATGCTGACTGTCTCCCTTACCTTAGGTAATTCTGCCAAGGGATGCCTTCCTTGTTCCCCAATAGTCCCCTGAAGTTGGCCTTTTAAAAAGCCACTGAACCTTCTGGATTTTGTTGCAGAGTAGGCACAGATGACGACCACAGGCCACCTTCTCTACCACTCTCCTCCCCTGACTTTCACCAGTCTCCCTTTATTTTTTGATTTAACTAGTTGCTGTGAATTCTCTGCTCATTTTGGGGAGGGGTAGTTCTATTACTTTTGTTATTCTTAAATGTCTTTGTCTCTCTTCTTTTCTAAATTTACCCCTTTAATGGATTTGGGAATCATATTTCTGTTCAAATCCCGGTTCCATTATTTACCAGACGTGTGAGCTTTTGGGATGTCTTCAAGTATATCTGAGCCTCAGTCTTCTCATGGAAAACAAAACCAAACAGTAATACCTGTATCAGGCTGAATCTAATAGTGAGATTACAACCTAGTAGTTTAAATGGGACTTTCAATATAAAGAATTATTAAACCATGATAAAAAAGTAGAAGATATAAGATCATAGGTGTAATATGTAAGGAAACTCTCTGAATGATACCCTAGGACTGAGACAATACTTAAAGGAGGACAAGCTTGGAAGAGGTTAAGACCTCATTGGAGAAAGTGTGGTCCAGTCCAAAGGATAGCAGAAAATTCTCTGTTTGATCAGATGGGAACTGTTCCACAACCATTGGGCAAATAGACAGCCATTCTCCAAAATTCAGGGGTGTGGACATGCAGATGGAATGGATAGTCAAGGAGAAGCTGCTGAAATAGAAATGGGCCACAGGGACAATGTGGACACATTTGGGGGCACGTGGAGTGCCTGAGGGCCTTTAGAGAGAGTCTGTTCACTGACACCAGTGGGACATTTCCTTCATATTTTGTAACATTTATTGAAACTTAATTAGGTACTTTTTGTGCATCCATTATTTATGTTAACTTGTCTTCCCTTAAGGTAGAGCTGGCATCTTTTCTCATTCATTCCTTTATCCCTAATACCTAGCAGGATGCCTGGCAAAAAATAAGTGCTGAATAAAAATTGGTTGTCTGAACAATTGAGTGAGTCAATGAGGTTTTTATCTTTATAAGATTGCACACTTCTCAGAAAATGATTGCTGTTATTTATCCTTTTTCAATAAATAAGCTCACAGTTCACCTCCCCTCTCCCAGACATTCTCCCTACCCCAGTCTGAAGATTTCCTAATGTGATCACTTTCAAAGGCTTGTCAGAGTAGATTTTTCATTTCATGTCCTAATTTAGGAAAAAAAAAATGTGTATGAGCTATCACACTTTCTCATTCTTTCTCTTCAAATCTTTGTAATAAAAGTTTTTTCCATCCCTTCTGTTAGAATAACATGAAGATTTTTTTTTATATTATCAGGCAATTGTTTGAATAACACCAGTAAACAATACCTAGGACTGATTAATTCAGAAGATGTGATAACATATTTCTCATCATTTTAAGATGCAGAGGAAATGTAATTTTGAATGTCAGAAAAGGAAAGGTGCTAGTAACTTGTATCTTTTCTTTAATATTAGCATATTTTTATTTTCATGAGTTCAAAGTGATTTTGTGATTCTCTTTGACTGTTTAGTTTCTCAGATAGACAATAACTGGATAACTAACTGGGAAAATGAGAAAAGTGTTTGCCACACAAAAGCCTTGGACAGAATCTTTTCTGTTATTTTATTCAGTTAAGTAGAAAGGCGGTTTATTTTCCTCTTTTTTGCTTTTATGTGAAAATCTTAGATTTGACGTGCAGCTTCAGAGATATCTGAATGACGAGAAATAACCAAGAAAATCTTTTTGTTGTTTCACCTTTATTCACAACACCTCAACCTGTGGCTTTCTCATTTTCTCAAAGCACTTTGTCAATCAAACAGTTTTATTATATCTCTCAAGTGTGTCTTTCTTCCCGCAGTTATTCATGAGTTGCTTTTTGAATAAACATTTCTGCAAATCAATTCACTCGGCTCCATTTAAGAACTGTAGGAAATTTATATTGTTCATTAAAAACCCAAATAAATATCAACATAACTCTGTAATTGCAAATTCCTAAACAAAGTCAAAATTCTAAAATTGAAATATGCTTCACGAGCTGACCAGGAAAAAGGGCTAAGAATAATTGGGGAAAAAGATACTGATGCTTTGTGCCTGCTATAAAAGTGGAGAAAGTAAACAAATCGTTAGGCTGCTTTGCTAAAGGAGTGAAATGTAAATCCAGGGAGATGAGATTTTCATCACAACAAAGAGACATTGTTTGATTCCACCTAGAATTCTTTCTGCAAAACTGTTCACCGTGGACCAGTAATTACCCTGGAAGGCCTTTGGTGAGAATTGAATTTTCATTCAATAAGGCTGACACTGGGCCTCGAGGGTTAGGGAGTCAAGCTAGCTGTTTGCAAATTAAATTATGAGGACAAGATAAAGATGCTGGGCTTGTCACTCTGTCAGCTGGATAGGATATTATTGAGGCGTGTGGATAGATGGTGACAATAACTGCTGCTTAAATCTTCCCCTTTTGACATGTTGGATTTACTGAATGGGTATGAAGATGTAAGAAAATCTTAAATTTGTGTTTAGATTTCTTTTGCTGGAAGCAGAACAATTTGAGTGTATTCACCAAGAGGTATAATCTTCAATAATTCAAATATATATATTTTGTGAAAGTATCACTTGATATATGATCCAAATAATTTCTAAAAATTATTATTTCAGTGACCATATTAATTATTTTTAGCTTATTTAATAAAACGAGTAACTCTATATATGTGAACATATATATGTGTGTATTATATATATACATTTTATATATTATATATACAAATTCTTTAAAAAAGACACGAGCATTAGAACTGAAAAACTGAATTTTCTTCTCTCAATTGACATTAAAATTGACATCAGTTATTTGTTTAGAGAGCATATTAGCAAATAGTGTGTTTACATAAGCAGTCATCAAATAGCAGAATCAAGCAGATATTCACTGAAGTGACCATTTATAGGCTGAATCAGAAAATTCATTTCTGGTGTTGTTATATTCGGCGGTGAGTTAAATGCTTGAAGTGACACAATTTGTGGGCTTACTTAAATATATAAACCTAACAGAGTGGGTTAAGATTTGAATGTGATATATTTTAATGCATATGTTAAGGTATTTAGACTGTAAACCTGATTTTTTTTTTCCTCTGAAGTTCTTGTGTGAAAGAATGAAATGAATAGAAGTCATACATGTTCAAAATTTAATGTTTCTTGAGGAAATAATGAATGAAACGAGAAGAGATCCTCCATCGTTAACTACCCACCTGTTTGCAGGTGCATCCAGATGGTGTGTCCACCCCTCCATTTGGCAACTGATAGTTCCAGAGACTCCTGTCTGACACCAACCCCGTTGTTAGCACACGGATCCCACCTCCTTGCTGCAGACCCAAGCATTCACTCTTGTACGTCTTTCTTTGCTCTTCTGTCATCAAGTTCTTCTCCACTCGCCTGAAGCATTTGATCTGCTTATGGATGTCTTTTATTTCTTCTAAATGATAAACAAAAACAAAACTAACACACCAAACATAAACAACAAAACACACCTCTCTTCACCACGATTTTTCTTCCAGCTTCTGCCCATTTATTTATTTATTTATTTTTTGCTACTCTTTAGAGCAAAACCTCTTGAGAACATTATGTTTGCTCACCGCCTCTTCTCTCAGTCTTTGAAACTGACTTCCATCTGATTTCACTCAGTGGTATGCTGGTAAATGTTTAACAACCAGCCTTCTGGAGAACAAAACTGTGATTTGAAGTATTTTCTGATTTTCGTGGTATAAATATGTACTCCTGCGAGGGCCAATTTCAAGCTATCCAATCTGGTGTTTGGAAAAGATGTGCTCAATTGCCTTCCTTGAGGTATGGCAGGTTTTGTTTTTCGTTTTTTGGGTTTGCTTTTTTTCCCCTAAGCCCAGCTCCAGCATACCAATCTACATCTGATTACCTCACTGACACTGCTCTTTGAAATCCACTCCAGGGGGACTTCAACCTCCCGCCTCCACAAAAACAACTGTGCTAAGATTACTAACGATTTCAAGTTGCTAAATCCAATATTTCATTTTCAGCATCTTGCTCCGCCTACCAGCATTACACAACTGAATACATCTTCGTCCTTTAAATATTTCTTTTTCAATTGGCCTCCAGGACTCTACACTTCCCGCTCCATCTCCCTGCCCCCTGGGCTGGGCTGTTCTTTCTCTGTCTTCTTTTCCGGAGCCTCTTTTTGCAATGACAGAAAGAAATCTCACTCTTTTGTGTAACTGAGACCCAGATACGACACACTACATACATGTTCTCAAGAAAAACAATAACTAGTCCTCAAGAAAGAGATCTTGACAGCACCATTTGCCACGCACAATTTATCCTAAGTTGGTTAGCTAATTGCTTTTATCCAGAGAAAAAGGAAATTCTCATATCTTTATGGCAACAAGTAGTTCTGCACGGTGGAGGAGAAGCTCTCTGAGGTTAAGCTCCTCCCCTCCCTCAGAAACTGGAGCTGTCTTTCTTGATGATTACGTTTCAGAGGAATGGTTCCCAGGTCCTCGAGAAAGACAATCTTGGAGCCTGAAGCTGAGAAGAGGCTTATTCCATTTTTTAAAAAGTTTACATATATTTCAAAGAGACAGAGAAAGAACTTGAGTTTTTTTAAAGTAAACGCTCTAAGAAAATAAAGAAGTCTCTTCTCTTATTTTCAACAGGAAGAATTAGTCTCTTATTTTTAATTTGCATTTGCCCTACAGTCTCCTGCCTGTGTTACTATAAAATAGTAACATTGCAATGTTTCTGGTTATCTCCATTGCTGCTTCTGCCTTTCTCTCTGCAAGTTGCAGTCTTCTAGATATCCAACAATTACACAGTAAAATACAGAGCAAGGCGATTATCGAAATTAAGATAGAATAACAAAATTCCTAAAGTTTTGAAAAGTCAGAACATATCCAACACCTCCAAAAGTGGCTTTGTGTCTCTGTTTTAGTTTTAGTTTTTGTTTTTTGTTGTAGGAACACTTAACATGAGCTCTACCTTCTTAGCAAATTTTGCAGCTCACACTACTCTATTGTTAACACCATATTAGCACCGTGTAGCAGATCTCTAGAAGCTTGATTGTGGTGACGGTATTGATGGGTGTTTGTATAAGTCCAAACTCATTTCTACACGTTAAATATATAAAGTTCTTTGTATATCAATTATGCTTCAACAAAGTTGTTTAGAAAGTCAGTACATTATTTACCTTGGGAGAATAGCCTTTGAATATATCATACCAATGGTGAATTGTTAAATCAGATTCTACATTAGCAATCCACAAAGACTTTTCTTGGTCATAACTTAATTTTATAAGTTGTGGTGTCTTTATTTCTTGCACTTTTAAATGTTTAAGTATTATGTGGTGGTTTCTTATGAAGACTTACCAATATAAGCCTAAAGAATAGCTTAACATTGGACCCTGATATTCTAAATTTTTAATTTAGCTCTCCTTGCAAGGGGTAATCAGTTTTTCTTGTGTTTCTGTCAATCACATAAATACTATCACATACATATGATAATTTAGTCCCTTTAGTAATTGTTCTACCTTCCCAAATAATTTTTCCCACATGTGAAACACAAAGATACCATAACCATCATCTTGTATCAAAGTTTTATTATGAGGCACCTATTGAAAGGTACAGATGGACATCCAGTGTTTGATGTGTGTGGTTCTAATTGTTTTAATTGAGAACAAAGTAGCCCTGTGGGCTTTTTCTTTTTTTGCATTAGGTCTAAATCAAAGGGATGCTATTCTAACAGTCAACTAAATCTGAATGAATAACAGTCATTCATCTTTGTTTAATCTGTCTGTATTAGGACTGAAGAGAACCTGCATCCCAAAGTTAATCAAGTGACGTTAGATCTGTATTCTGCAATCTGTACTCATAAGTGCCAGATTTCTATTTGTATATTAATTAGGTGCTTTTCTTTTCTACATCGTCCTTCCAATCAAACTAGTTAACAAGATATTTTTGTGTCGAATTTAGGGCTAGAGTGCTTGAGTACATGTTAATTTTTACTTTGTTATCAAAAATTCCTGAGCCAGCCCTGATGGCCCAGCGGTTAAAGTTTGGTGCACTCTGCTTCAGTGGCCTGGGTGTGGTTCCCAGGTGCGGAACCACACCACTCGTCTGTCAGTAGCCATGCAGTAGCAGTGGCAGCTCACATCAAAGAACTAGAAGGACTTATAACTAAAATACACAGCTATGTAGTGGGGCTTTGGGGAGAGAAAAAAAAAATGACAGCAGGATTGGCAAGAAATGTTATCTTAGAGTGATTTTTTTCCCAGCAAAAAAAAAGATATTAATCAAGATGATCCAACTTTTACTCTCTTAAAATCAGATTTTTGGACTTATAAATTCAGATCCTATTTATTCTGAGAGTACAATTTATAGCTGGTCAGAAATGAGACTTTGGGGTTATTACTGGGAGTACAGAAACAAGAAGTAATGTAACAAATAACAAGTTTGTTTTCTAGTAAAATATGATTCTTAAAGTAATTGAAATAACCCTCCTGTGAATAGGACAGCAAAGCAGTCGATGAGAACAGTCATGAGTTTGCGAGAATACCTCCTTTCAGTTCGGTTCAGTACTGACAGCAGTTCCTTCAGAAAACTCGTCTCTAAGTCCTTTGTGGGACTCAGTCCCGTCTTCCTGAGAAGCTCACTTGCCATGGGGAGCACAAATCCCCCTGGGTTTTTTGTTTCTTTGGGTTTGGTTTTTACTTTGGGCTGATCACACAAAAGTTTTTAAAAGTAAAAAATTCAGCCAGATGAGTGATCAGCAGCATTTGAAAGGACCTCTCCCATTGTGGTGACAGCCTACTTTGTCTTTCCTGCAGAACACTTTTATGTGGTCAAATCTCCTGGCCAATAGGCAGCAGAACTTTTTGTATGTGTTCTTCCGGTTCCTTATGACTTTATGTCCCAGGGTTTATAGAGAAGAAAGAAGGCTTCTTAAGTATTGAACATGACTGTGAAAGGATTCAGTTAAATTAGGCACAGCGTGTGGTCTCAGCCCCGCATTCATAGGCCTGCCACCTATAAATTAAAAGGAAAGTGTCTTCCTTTGTTCACAGGTGTCACTTTAATTTCTTAACAAGGTTGGTGGTAAAGCTCCAAGCCATCTTGACATAGTAGGTTAACCACTGGTAGGTTCCCTAGTAGATGAGCACACTAGGGTAGGTTAATACAATAGGTTAGTGAATGGTTTGCTTTTTTGTGTGTGTGAGGAAGACTGGCCCTGAGCTAACATCTGTGGCCAATCTTCCTCCATTTTATTTGGCCACCACAGTGTGGCTTCAGGAGTGGTACTAGGTCCATGGCCAGGATCCGAAACTGCAAACTTTTGCCTTCCATAGTGGAGCTGGTGAACTAAACCACTATGCCACTGGGCCAGCCCCGCCTTTTTTTTTTTTAAAACAGACTTTAATTTTTAGAGCACTTTTAGGTTCACAGCAAAATTGAATGGAAAGTACAGTTCTCATATACTCTCTGCCTCCATCTGCCCACAATATCTCCCACTATCAACATCTCACACTAGAGGGTTATATTTGTTACAATCAATGACCTTAAACTGACACATCACAATCACCCAAAGTCTGTAGTTTACCTAAGTTTGCCTTACTCTTAATGTTGTACATTCCATGGGTTTGGACAAATGTATAATGATGTGTATCCATTATAGCATCATAGAGACTATTTTCACTGCCCTAAAAATCCTCTGTGCTCTGCCTCTTCACCTGTCTCCCCATCCCCACCCTGGCAACCGCTGATCTTTTTATGGTCTCCACACTTTTGCCTGTTCAAGAATGTCATCCAGTTGGAATCATACAGCATGCAGCCTTTCCAGATCGGCTCCTTTTATTTAGTCATGTGCAGTTAAGATTCCTCCATGTCTTTTCATGGCTTGATGGCTCATATCTTTTCAGTGCTGAATAATATCCCACTGTCTGTATTTACCACAGTTTATTTATCCACTCATCTACTGAGATTAGTTGCTTCCAAGTTTAGCAGTTATGAATAAACATCCATGTGCTGGTTTTTCCGTGGACATAAGTTTTCAACTCCTTTAGGTAAATACCTAGGAGTGTGATTGCTGGGTCATATGGTAAAGAGTATGTTTTGTTTCATAAGAAGTCTGTCTTCCAAAATGTCTTTCAAACTGTTTTCCAAAGGGGCTGTATCATTTTGTGTTCCTGTCAGCAATGAATGAGCATTCCTATTGCTCCACATACCTGCCAGCATGTAGTATTGTTAGTGTTTTGGATTTTGACCATTCTGTTAGATGTGTAGTGGTATCTCATGGTTATTTTAATTTGCATTTTCCTCATGTTATATGATGTGGAGCATCTTTTTGTATGCTTATTTGCCATCTGTATATCTTTTTTAGTGAGGTGTCTGTTTAGGTCTTTTGCCCATTTTTTAATAGAATTGTTCATTTTCTTATTGTTGAATTTTAAAAATTATTTATATATTTTGGATAACAGTCTATTAGCACATGTCTTTGGCAAATATTTTCTTCCTATCTATGACTTGTTTTCTCATACTCTTGATGGTGTCTTTTGCAGATCAGGAATTTTTTAGTTTAATGAAGTCCAGCTTATCAATCATTTCTTTTATGGATTATGCCTTAGGTGTTATATCTAAAAAGTCATCATCATAACCAAAATAATCTAGATTTTTCCTTACATTATCTTTTAGGAGTTTGCTAGTTTTGCATTTTACATTTAGGTCTATGATCCATATTGCACTAATTTTTGTTAAGAGTGTAAAGTCTATGTGTAGCTTCATTTTTTTGAATATGTATGTCAAGTTGCTCCACCACCGTTTGCTGAAAAAATTATTTTTTCTCCAGCCAATGAGTTTTTCGAGTTTGATTCATCACTTTACTTTCCAAAGGACTGAGGTTTACAGGAATCAGCAAACATTACATGATTTCTGGACAATAATAGAAATAAAATGACTTCCTCTGTCCTAGTTAATGTGCTCTGATATACCCAAAGTGGTAATTATGTGCATGCACCAAAAAACTATTAGAAATCATAAATGAATAAAGTTGCAGGATACAAAATCACCATACAAAAATCAGTTGCATTTCTATATGCTAACAATGAAATAGCAGAAACAGAAATTAAGAATACAATCACAACTACAATTGCGAAAAAAGACTAAAATACCTAGGAATAATTTAAACCAAAGTGATGAAAACTATAAAACACTGTCGAAAGAAATCGAAGTAGACACAAAGAAATGGAAAGACATTCCATGCTTATTGATTGGAAGAATTACCATAGCTAAAATTTCCATACTTCCTAAAGCAATCTGCAGATTCAGTGCAATCCTTATCAAAGTTCCAACAACATTTTTCACAGAAATAGAACAAAGAATCCTAAAATTTGTATGGAACAACAAAAGACCCTGAATAGCCAAAGCAATACAGAGAAAAAAGAACAAAGCTGGAGGTAACACACTCCCTGATTTCAAAATATACTACAAAGATATAGTAATCAAAACTGGCACAAAAACAGACAAACAGATCAATGGAACAGAATCAAGAGGCCAGAAAGAAACCCACACATCTACCGACAGCTAATTTTAGACAAGGGAGCCAAGAACATACAATGGAGAAAAGAAAGTCTCTGAAATAAATGGTGTTGGAAACACTAGACAGCCACAGGCAAAAGAATGAAAGTAGACCATTATCTTGCACCATACACAAAATGGATTAAAGATGTGAATGTAAAACATGAAACCATAAAACTTCTAGAAGAAAACACAGGCAGTATGCTCTTCCACATTGGTCTTAGTAGCGTCTTTTTGAATACTACATCTCACCAGGCAAGGGAAACAAAAGAAAGAATAAACAAATGGGACTATATCAAAATAAATAGCTTCTGCAAAGCAAAAGAAGCCAATGATAAAATGAAAAAACAATTTAACAATTGTAAGAAGATATTTGCAAACCATATATCTGATAAGGCGTTAATATCCAAAATATATAAAGAACTCACACAACTCAACAATAAAAAAACAAGAATCCAATTAAAAATTGGCAGAGAATCTGAACAGACAGTTTTCCAAAGAAAGACATTTTCCACAGATGACCAACAGGCACATGAAAAGATATTTAACATCACTAATTAGTAGGGAAATGAAAATCAAAACTACGATGTGATATCACCTCACTCCCGTCAGAATGGCTATAATTGACAAGACAAGAAATAACAAGGGTTGGAGAGGATGTGGAGAAAAGGAACTCTCATACACTGCTGGTAGGAATGTAAACTGGTATGGCCACTATGGAAAACAGTATGGAGATTCCTCTCAAAAAGTTAAGAATAAAACTACCATATGATCCAGTTATTCCACTTCTGGGTATTTATCCAGTGAACACGAAAACACAAATGCGTAAAGATATTTACACCACTGTTTTCATTGCAGCATTATTCACAAGAGCCAAGACTTGGAAAAAAACCTAAGTGTCCATCAATGGATAAATGGATAAAGAAAATGTCAAACACACACACACACAATGGACTACTACTCAGCTATTAAAAAAAGGATGAAATCTTGCCATTTGCAACAACGTGCATGGAACTTTCTGGTATTATGCTAAGCGAAATAAGTCAGACAGAGAAGTCAAATACTGTATGATTTCACTCATAAGTAGAAGACACAAACAACAACAGCAACAACAAACAAACACGTAGACACAGAGATTGCATTGGTGGTTACCAGAAGAGAAGGGAGGAGGGAAAAAGAGGTGATAGGGCACATGTGTATGGTGATGGATGGTAATTAGTCTTTGGGTGGTGAATAAAATGTACTCTACACAGAAATAGAAATATATTGATGCACACTTGAAATTTATATAATGTTACAAACCAATGTTACCTCAATTAAAAATAAACGTCTTCACCACTACTTGAAAATCAGCTTTTTGAAAGGGTCAGACTTCAGGCCATCTGCACATCATACACACCCTACCTAGACAAAATCTAGGCATTTTCCAAGCATTGCTTCTATGAAATCCAGCTGTCACTGGAATTCTGGTGAAGTTGGTCAGAGAAAGCTTCCTGTACTAACCTCGGGAATAGCCTGTGAAGGATTATGCCAAAAAATAGCACTTCTCTTTAACAGGTTTTCAATAATGTTTATCATTTTTTGGTAGGCAGAGTAAGAGTCTAACGTACTTAAAATCCATCTTTTCTTCACGTACTTCTATTGATGAAATAATAATACCAACCAAGCAAACAGAAACTGTGGTATGAGAATTATTTTTAGGCAATTCCTGTAGGCCAAGTTTCTTTTAGCTCCTTTTCTAATCTGTTTTTCCATTTTCTTTTGTGAAGCATATTTTTGAAAATGATGAAAAGTTTCTTAGTGTGATAAAAGCGGAACTTCTAAAGCTGAGGTTGGCCATGTTTTAACAGTAGTTTTTACAGCTCTCTCAGCAAAATTATTGCCATTGGAAAGTTATCCTTCTGCTCTGTGAGCTCCACAGCGAGTTGCTGCTATCTGAGCGGGCCATTGTAAAGCCTCTGACAAATCAATATTAATTTTCACGGAATATTTTAGTTATCATTGAAGCAAAAGATTCTCTACTTTTAAAAATTTGTTCTGTTTCATGGCAGACACCAAATATATATAATGAAAGACAAGAATTACCTCTCTAACAATGGCTATTAACTCTTCTGCTTTGCAGGCTTAATTCCAGACAAAACATAGGCTTCCACCATTTTAGGATAAATTATTGCTACATAGGAAGCCTTAAGTGGGCCACTTTTATCATGAGTACATGTCCCATCAGTAAACATTATCAAATATGCAATATAAACAGGAATATCAGGTAATGTTCTGGGTTTTTCTATATTTGGAATCTCCGAAGCTGGGAGGAAAGCTATGGCCAATTTCAGTCCAAAAACCTTTTCTGATTCTAGGACCCCAACTGACAGTCTGGAAAGTTATCATGTCATGGCTCCGTCAAAGCTTTTGTCTGCTCTGCAAAAGCTGGAATCCACTGGCTGCAATTCTATACTTGTCCCTGCAATTGTCTAAGTGTTTTTTTTAATTGTTTTCTTTTAAAAGCTGCAAAATGAGCTGATGCCTAGATTGTCACACTACGTGGCCTCCAGCTGACATGATATGTCCTAAATATTTAACCTCAGTTGAGCAGTATTGCAATTTGTCTACTGAGGTTTTATGCCCCAATAAAGTAAAGAATTTCAACAAAGCTAAAAGTATCAATTTTTCATTCTTCTCTAGTTTCCAGCAAATCATCTACATATCTACATTTTGAATAATTATAGATCCTTCTGGTGGGATAAATTTTTATGTTTTTAAAAATCTATTCATTTATTTTAACTGACTAGAGAGAATAGG
This sequence comes from Equus quagga, assembly GCF_021613505.1. Classification (NCBI taxonomy): domain Eukaryota; kingdom Metazoa; phylum Chordata; class Mammalia; order Perissodactyla; family Equidae; genus Equus; species Equus quagga. The sequence goes on from NC_060269.1 coordinate 21,962,455, forward strand.
AAGGTCCTGAAACCCTTGAGGAATTCTTTGCCGTAAATACTGCACTCCTTCATCGTGATGCGGTTTAGGATACCCCAAACATGGCAGCTTGGCATATTGAATATCTTAAGTGGAAGGAGTTTAAGAAAACACCAGAAGCAGAAAGCTCACTCTGACCTCCTCCCCTCTCTCCTTTTTTCCATGAAACGGGTCATAAAACCCTCATGTGAGGGTTATGCAGTAGGAAAAGAGAATCCTTATCTCTGAAGACAAAAGGAGGCCAAGAAGAATCCTAACAGACAAGCTTTGCCAAGTTTCCCCCAGTTTACTACTTAACCTACCATATTCCTCCGTGACTGTTCATTGAACCTAGCTTACAAGACTCAGGTCTGACTGTTTCTTTGGGTCTTCATTTCCACACAAAGGCTCCCATCCCATGTAAAACTTATATTAAATACATTTGTATGCTTTTCTCCTGTTAATCTGTCTTTGTCAGTTTAATTTTCAGACCCAGCCAGGGACCCTAAGAGAGTTGAGGAAAACTTTTTCCTCCCCTACAATAAGCAAACACAAACAAGAATTTAGACTTGTCTTCTAGAGGAACAGAAAGAAAGAAATTGCAGGACATAGATCAATTATGAGAAAAACTTTGCAAACAATGCTTCCAAAGTCAGCAGTCAAAATAGTTAACAGAGTTAAGAACTACAGGAATTAGTGGATAATTTTGTACAAGTCTCTATAGCAGTCAAACATCTTTACCAAATTTACCTTCCTTTCTATTGGAAATATGGACGTATTATGAGGTTATTGCTCTCTTTCTACATTATTCCCTGTCTTTTAAATTCTTTTTAACCAAGTTTATTCCTTTTAATTAAGCTTTCGATGAAGGATATTGTTTTACACATAACCATGGCTTATCCTTCTGGTATACTATTTGTATTGGTTTTATATCTTTAATTGAACCAATATAATTATACCCTAGGAATCAGAGAAATGTATCTGTTTCTTTCCATGGGGATGCTTTACCAGCATGGTGTAAGCCTGCCAGTCTCTGTCCTACCCCTTTTCTTTCAGAAGGCCCATCGTCACAGATCAGGTGACTTTTCCCCAAGGAATTCCTCAGACAGTCCATTAAAATATAGAATATGGTTTTATATGGAACAAGACCCCAAATAGCCAAAGAATTTGTGAGAAAAAAGAACAAAGCTAGAGGGATCACACTCCCTGACTTCAAAATATACTACAATGTCATAGTAACCAAAACAGCATGGTACTGGCACAAAAACAGACACACAGATCAATGGAACAGAATCGAGAGCCCAGAAGTAAACCCACACATTCATGGACAGCTAATATTTGACAAGGGAGCCAAGAGCATATGATGGAGAAAGGAGAGCTCTTCAATAAATGGTGTTGGGAAAACTGGACAGCCACATGCAAAAGAATGAAAGTAGACTCTTACCTTACACTCTGCACAAAAATCAACTCAAAACGGATTAAAGACTTGAATGTAAGACCCGAAACCATGAAACTTCTAGAAGAAAACATAGGCAGTATGCTCTTTGAAATCAGTCTGAGCAGCATATTTTCAAGCCCCATGTCTGACCGGGCAAGGGAGACAAAATAAAAAATGAACAAATGGAATTACATCAAACTAAAAAGCTTCTGCACGGCAAAGGAAACCATCAACAAAACGAAAAGACAACCTAACAATTGGGAGAAGATATTTGCAGACCATATATCAGATAAGGGGTTAATATCCAAAATATACAAAGAACTCATACAGCTCAACAACAACAACACAATTAAAAAATGGGCAAAAGATCTGAACAGAGATCTCTTCAAAGAAGATATACAGATGGCAAACAGGCATATGAAAAGATGCTCAACATCATTAGCTATCAGGGAAATGCAAATCAAAACTACAGTGAGGTATCACCTCACTCTGGTCAGAATGGCTATCATTAACAAAACAGGAAACAATAAATGTTGGAGAGGATGTGGAGAGAAGGGACCCCTTGTACGCTGCTGGTGGAGTGCAAACTTGTGCAGCCACTATGTAGAGCAGCATGGAGTATCCTCAGAAAATTAAGAATAGATCTACCATATGATCCAGCTACCCCATTGCTGGGTATTTATCCAAAGAACTTGAAAATGCAAAGGCATAAAGATACTTGCAGCCCTATGTTCACTGCAGCATTATACACAATAGCCAAGACTTGGAAGCAACCTAGGTGCCCATCAAGGGATGAATGGATAAAGAAGATGTGGTGTATATACACAATGGAATACTACTCAGCCATAAAAAAATGATGACATCTGGCCATTTGTGACAACATGGATGGACCTTGAGGGTATTATGCTGAGTGAAATTAGTCAGAGGGAGCAAGTCAAATACCGAATGATCTCACTCATAAGTAGAAGATAAAAACAACGACAAACACATAACATTGGAGATTGCATTGGTAGTTACCATAGCAGAAGAGGGGAGGGCAAAAGGGGTGATTAGGCACACATGTGAGGAGATGGATGTAATTAGTTTTTGGGTGGTGAACGTGATGTAATCTACACAGACTTCGAAAGATATTATGATGTACGTCCAAAAGCTATATAACGTTATAATCCAATGTTACTGCAATTAAAATAATTAATTAATTAATTTTAAAAATGTAGAATATGGTAGCCTTTAAATTGTATAGCAGGTCTTTTCTCAATTGATTTATGGGAAGATTGAAGAAAGTAAAAATGCTTGTACCTCAGTCAGAGGACCTATGTATATGGGAATCACGTGGGAAATGGAGGATGAAGAAGCTAACCCCAAATTTCTCCCACCAATGTGATGAACTGCCAAATGCAAGAGGAGAAATTTTCAAGGAAATTGAAGAATAGGTAGCACCAGTATTTATCAGAAAAAGCAGTGATGGATTAGCGTGAGGAAAACATTGGCACACGTGGTTTACCAATTCTTACCTCTGAGGTTCCCTTAATCTGTCATTTTGTTGTTGTAGTTGTTGTCGGTTTTTATTCTTTTTATAGTTTGGGTTTTCTTTGAGGACGATCAGCCCTGAGCTAACGTCTGCCACCAATCCTCTTTTTGCTGAAGAAGACTGGCCCTGAACGTCTGTGCCCATCTTTCTCTATTTTATGTGAGACGCCTGCCACAGCATGGCTTGACAAGGAGTGTGTAGGTCCTCACCCAGGATCCAAACCGGTGAACCCCAGGCTGCAAAAGCAGAATGTGTGAACTTAACTGCAGTGCTACTGGCCTGGGCCGGCCCCTGTTGCTGTTGTTTTTAGTTTGTTTTTTGTGAGGAAGTTTCACCCTAAGCTAACATCTGTTGCCAATCCTCCTCTTTCATTTCACCTGAGGAAGATTCACTGTGAGCTAACATCTGTACCAGACTTCCTCTATTTTATATATGGGATGCCTCCGTAGTGTGGCTGATGAGTGGAGTAGGTCTATGCCTGGGATCCGAACCCACGAACTGGGGCCAACAAAGCAGAGTGCATGGAACTTTAACCACTCGGCCACAGGGCTGACCCCCTTAATCTGTCATTTTTGACCTAGAATGTTCACCTCCCAAATATCTGCATTTCTCTTTCCATCTTCTCCTTCAGTTCTTTCCTCAAATATTCCTTTTTCTGTGAGGCCTTCTTAAATCACTCTATTTATAGATGCAAGACCCCCCACTTCTATTCACTTTGATTTTTTTTTGTAACATTTCTTTCTTTCTAGTATAACTTAGTTATTTAAATTGCTCATTTTCTGTCTCTCTCCACTATAAATGTGAACTCTCCAAGCACAGGAAATATCACGTTTTGTTCACTAAGTGTATTTCCAACACTCCAAACAGTGCCGAGAACACAGTTGGCATTCAATACATAATTACTAAATAAATAAAGGAATGAATGATAATAATCATTATTTATTGTGCATCTGCTATGTATTATTTATGTACGTATTGTTTTAATTTTCATAGCAAGACTGTGAGAATATTTTAAATACAATACTTTACCAAGCCTTGTTTCTAATTTCATTCAATAAAAAATTCAGAAGATTTAATAGTGGACTCCAGAAAATCCTTCTTTTGGATTTGGTATCTAAACACATTCTACTTTAAAGCCCACAGAAATTTACCCCTCGTCCTTAAACTTGGATAAACTCTCTAGGCTCTGTAAAATCTGTCCTCTCCATGCAGCTTTCTGAATTGTCCTCTAAGTTCCCTCCAAATAAAGTTAGTCAGTTCAGTCCTTTGTGCTCCTACAGCACTTTAAGCATACGCCTATAATTGCATCAATTAAATTATATATCATTAAGAGCATATTTTGCTGCATGAATATGGAGAACTTAAGCACAAGAAGTACGACTTTCTATGCATTTCTAAGTGCTTGTTGAATTAATGAACCCAGGAAACTTCACTGATGTATCTAATATTTAAGGTGATAATTTGCACTATACTTCCACAATATTTTGTTCTAAGTACGTGTAATCTGTACTAAAATGTCACGTAAACTGCGTAACTTCATTTTCTTGTATGTAAACTAATTTGCCTAACTTTTAAACTGACATTGTAGCTATAAGAGACTCAAAGGGAAATGAAAATTAAAAACAGCTTAAAAACACATTGGTAGTTTGATGATACACAAAATTCTCCAGATGTTAAAAAAGCTCAATTAATATCTTTTATTCAATTAAATTCTTAATCTGTTTATTTGTTCTAAATGTTGTATGCTCAAATTTCTTATGCATAATTGGATTCAGAATAAATCTTCTTGGTAAGTTTAATGTTTAATAAAAATCCTATGAATTGTACTTATAATTGCACGTGATTTTGATTATGTAAATCAGGTGAATATCATTCTCTAAAAACCATTCCATTGCCTCAATAAATACTGACTTCCCATGGGATACAAGGATACAAAGTAGAATACAAGGGATACAAGTTTTAGTATGGGACTTTTCAAATGATAAGTGAATTAATCCATTTACAAAATATATACATTGTATAAGAAAATATAATTTTTGCCAATGAGTATACAGACAGAGAAAAAGTTACTTTCGTGGCTCAGTGGAGATATCTTAATAAATATTTAACTCTGTCTTTGGATTTATTATATAATAATAAACATAATACTATAGTAGTATTAATAGCATATTTTTCATAAAGTGCCTTGATGCCCATGCTTACACCTGCATTCATTCTTTCTGCCTATTAATTCAATGCATATTTTGTATGCCGACAGTGTGACAGTCTTTGGCTGTGCATAAAGAATGCTTATAATTAAAATCAAATGATCTCAAATTAGCTATTTTATTTAGATTAAAACATCATATTATTTAAACTTAAAAAGTCCAAATTTGCAGAGCAGAAAACTCCATAAAATATAGTCTGTATTATAAAAATCAGCACACTCAAAACCAAAAGAGCAAAATGTACACTCAAAGTATATGATGTGAAATAAAATGGAATGAATCCAACCACATGGAAAAGCACATTACATTAAGAACTGGGGCTTTTAAATATCATTTTATTTTACATTCTGAATATCAGAAAAGAGGAGAAATCTAAAGAAAAGCAAATGCCAAGTAGAATCACTAAACTGAACAGCGCCTCAGCAAGTTCAACTTTGCCTAGTGGCACAGGAACTTTCTATTCATTTATCATTTCATACTAATTTTACAGTTAACCTGGGGTAGTACAGAATATGTATTACCTCAATTATAAAAATGCAATTTCCATTATCATTCTATTATTATTCCATTCTACTTCTGTCTATGTTAATAAGTCTCAAGAATAGCTTTGACTCATAATTCACTGCTGGAAATTTCTCAACAAAGATCCCACTTGTTAAGTGTGGTTATCCAGAATTCACATTTGTCCTTATATTTAAATATAATTTCAGAGACTGAAATTCTTGTTGCCCCAAATGAGAGGCTAGATGTTAAAAACATAATAATACAATGAGTAAATGCAAGAATGTAGCCATAGCTTTTAACATCTCCAAATGCTCCAGGAAAACACTTGAGAGGAGTATTCAATTGTGGGAAACTTGGGCTCAAAACGGTCCTCTACTAACCATTGCTCTGTCCGCTATTAGCCGTGTAAACTTTCCAAACCTCACTTACCTCTTGTGTACTTTGCAGATAACAGTAGGATTTACTTTATAGGGTTATTATAAGGAGAAAATAATAAAATCCATGCAAAATACTTATCTGAGTTCTATTTTCACACTGTATGTTTAACGAAGACTTTGGGGGGAAATCCAAAACAATAAATAATATACTTTCAGAGCCTGATGATTATTTTAAATGGCAGTGCACAGTTCCCAGCCTCACAAGCTGAAAATCCCAATCATTTTAGAATCTTCCTATAGCTTCAACTTCCAGATAGAATGAGTGTTTGTTCTCATATAGATTATTTTCATTATCTCATATACCATCAGACAATACCAGTTGTCAGCACTACTGAGGATCAATTTTTCAGTCCAGCACTCAAGTCACCAAGCTAACATCTAGCTTCGGATATTTCTCTAATTTGTATGGCCTGTCATTCAAATTGAAGCATCTGCTACTGCCGAAACCTGTAGAAGGCTTGTCCAAGCTTTTGCCTTTGCACATGTCATTTCACTTCTCTGAGGTTCATCACCTGCCTTATTTACCTATGTGAATTATTATTCCTCCCTGAAAAATCCTTGCTGATATCCCCATCAACACACACAATCTATTATAATCTTATTTGTTACATTTTGTTTGCAACTATTATATGGCTCTCCCTTACATTATAGTAATTTGTTTTATTTAATTCCAAATATTGGATTATAGTTTCCTTGAATAGCAGTCCCGTATTTTACTAATCTTTTTATTTTGTGCTTTGCGAATCAGAACAATGTGGAGACCACAGTTAATTGGGAATATTTTCTAATTTGAACTCAGAACATGCACTCTTCTTTTACGTGCACCAAAGCAAATTAAATAAGGAGACACGAAATTTCGAAACTCATTTGTGTTCCTCTAGGATAGATATTATTGTATGTTAATATGTTATGAAACTGAAAAGGAAAAAGTTTTAAACACTGAAGGAAAAAGGATGTTCAAGCTCAAAAACGAGATAAAATGTTCATGGACTAGAAACGCAACTCCAAGCTACAAGCCTGAGGCATCTGAGTGTAGCAGGAGGGAGAGGTGACTTGGAGCTCGCTCTTGTAAGTGATGTGGAGCACAAACACTCCAAACGCCAACGTGGGGATAGGATTTATTCTCACTACTTCATTCTCAGAAAACGGGATTGGAAAGTTGCAGTAAACTACTCCCTGAGACTGTGCCTTATGCAAATGCATGCCTAGGGACATGGGATACCACAGGCACAGCCTTGGGGACAGGGAGGGACCTGAGATACCCATTGCCTACATACCTGATACAAAATATATCCATTATCGTAATGTGGCAGTAGCCCTGACCAATTTAGATGAACTTGGGTCTAGAAAGGAGATCCACAGGGGAAAGTTGGAGGTAGGCAAAATAAACAGTGGCTGAACAGGGTGGGTGAGAAAAGAGGGTGTGAGTGAGAGAACACGCAAAATAAACATGTAGACCCACACTGCAAAATGAAATAGAACCCTAAGAAAGTCAGCCAAATTAGCAAACAAAATATGAAATCATTCTTCTGGATGAAGCTAAATGAACACACTATGCTAAAATACATATTAGTAAATTCCAAATAGATAAACAAAGCAATTACTTCCCATTGGTGTATTTAAGGTGCTAGTGAATGTATAAAGTAGTTATTATATTTTTAAAAATAAAATGCAACATTGAAATTTTGGCACCAGATGATATTCACTATGCATTATGAATGTGCACTTTGTGTGAAATGTAAGCATGAGAGGAAACGTTTATAAATCATTATTAATGAAGCAGAAGGGAAGAGGCAGAGAAGGAGAAAAAGGAAGGAGAAGTTAAGAAAAATGATAAAAAGTAAAAAAAATAGAAATAATTTGTAATATATATAATAGCTACAATAAATGTAAATATATTGAATATAAGTCCTGATTAAATTGAAAGTTTTATCTATTGAATTTAAAAATCCTGCCATGTACTACTTACAGGTAACATAACAGAACACACAAATAAACCGTACACATGCAGACAGGTGGAAAATAAAGGGATCACAAAGACAGAACAGGCAAATAGTAACCAAAAGAAACACACAGGCACACACACACACAATTTAATGAAAATCCATTACAAAGGATAAAGAAGCTATACTGAATGACAAATGGAGAAAACACAAAGAAGAGACTAATCATAAAAATTTATGAAGCTAACAAAGTAACATTAAAACATTCAGTACAAAATCTGACAGCATTAAAGCAGAAATTAAGAAAATCACAATCAGAGTGGGTGGTTTAAATATACCCACTTAAAAACTGACAGACAGATCAAGAAAACCAAGTTATTAGAAAGGATGGGAAAGCTGTGAACCACGAAATTAGTCAGGATAGGTAGGTTTCAACAGGAGGTGATATTTGAGCAATGACTTAAAAAAGTTCAGAGAGTAAGCCATGTGAGAAAAGTATTTTAGGAAGAGGGAATAGCCAGTGCCATGCCCTGAGGTAAAACGTGCTTATTGTGCTCCAAGAACAGGAAGGAAGCTAGTGTGGCTGGAGAACAGAAAGAAAGAGATGAGGCCAGAGAGGCAAGGGGGAGGGGGCAGAGAGATATTTAAATTAGCTTGGAGTGGATTCAAGAGAGATAAGAGGAAAATTAGAGACTATGCATACAATAATACAGAGAGCTTTGCTATAAAGGGGAGCAAAGAACAGGAAAGAAGCTCGAAAGAAAAGTAAGGTAAAAAGATATTTTTATTGTTTTTTATTGCCATTGTTTGATTGTTTTTAGGTTTAAGAAATAATGCCATGCTTGCCTTGAGAGAAGATCCTTTCCTTTGGGGAGAGGATGAGAGAGGATGGGATGCAGTGACTCAGTGGAAGAAGTGACCTTAGGAGCTTGAATAGCAAATCCTCAATGTCATTAGAAAACCAAATTCATTCGATCATATTGCTAGAATAAGGCTGGGTGAGCAGCATCAATAACAGAAACCAAGAGAAAACAGGTATATATTCTATCATTTGTATATATATTCTATACATATTCTATAAAAATTACTGACCAGCTGGGGTTAGTTGTCGCCTGGTCTGTCTTGGACCGTTGCACAGTGCTACGTTAATCACCCTAGCACAGAACTGCATACATCATTCCTTAGTATATTTCACTCATGTTTGGACAAAGTTGAGCACCAGGGCTCCAGGAATGTCCAGAGGCAAGCAGAGAGTTAGCTGAGATTATTAATTAGCCGAGTGCAACAGACCAGCTGAGATTATCCCTGACTTTCTACAACATAGATGCTCCTTCACAATCTCCTTGAGTATGTAGCAACGATGATTAATCTAGTCATCCCAGCCCACAGAGTAACTCTGCTTTTGCTTGTTCTTTAAAAGGCATGAAGATTATGAAATGAATAAGTCTATGTTTACAGTTTAATGGAACATTTGCTTTGTTCTTTGATAGAAAACTCTCTCTTTGGCTCATAAGAAAACCATGAAAATCAGCTAATTAGTCATTAGTTGTAGTAGGCTGAATAATGACCCCCAAAGATGTCAGGTTCTAATTCCTGAAACCTGTAAATGTTCCTTTATTTGGAAAAAGGTCCTTGCAGGTGTGATTAAATTAAGAATCTTGAGTTGGAAAGACTATGTTGGATTACCCAGCAAGGCCCTAAAGGCCGTCACACGTATCGAAAGAGGGAGCCAGAGGGAGACTTGAAACAGGTATGCAAAGGAAGGGGAAATGTGGAGATGGCATAGAGACTTGAACAAGCTGGCCTTGAAGGTCGGAGTGCCGCAGCCACAAGCAAAGGAATGCTAAAAGCTGGAAAAGCAAAACACGGATTCCTCGTCCTCCTGAGGCAGCACAGCCCTACTGATACCTTGATTTCAGCCCAGTAATACTGATTTTTGACATCTGCCCTCTAGAACTGTGAATGATTAAATTTCTGTTGTTCTAAATCATCAAATTTTTGGTAATTTCTTACAGCAACAACCATAGAAAACTAATACATTAAGTATGATCTTACACTCTCAACCCTTTTTCTCAGACCCACGTATTCTAACTAAGAAAAAGAGAATATTGTATATGTTAGAGACTTCTGGAAGAATATACTGCATCTTGGAGAACTGAACCTCAGTGTCCTAAGATATTGTTTCTTGGTTTGCATCCTAATCAAGTCTTGCATAGACGAGTCCTCTAAGATCAACTGCTTTTCGATAATAAGGTACGTAATAGGAAGAGCAAGAACTCTCTCTCTTGGCCAATTTGAATAAAGGAAATTCTTGGACAAAAACAATTTTATCTGATGTGTTAAACTGCAAAACGACCCTAATTGTTCAACACATGCTTTTGTATGTTTCTCATGATCTGTGATGTCCTCCACTCTGACTCTGGGTTCACCATGACTTGCTTTACCTAATGAGATGTCAGCCAATATGATACAAGTGTATTCTTGAAAAAGACTTGAGCCGTTGTGCTTGCTTAGTCTTACCACAGATATTGTCATGAAAAAGACATGCTCAAGCTGGCCTGCTGGTCTGAGAGGAGGATATGAAATGTGTGGAGCTTTGCTTTCCAGCCCATGCCCTGCCAAAGTTAGCTGACAGCCCTTCAACCCTCAAATGCGTGATAAAACCCACCAGTATTAGCTGAGCCTAGCTAAGATTCCCCTGATCCTCAGCTATAAAAGACTGTTGTTTAGAGTCACTGATTTATAGTATAGTTTGTCATGTGGCAAGATATAACTGATACTTTTGGAGTACCAATAAGTTAACAGCTGTAGTTGTTCAACAGCATGACAGGCATTGAATGTGAAATCTGCATAAGTGGTTCTTGTCCCCCCTCTTTGCTGAAAAATCATTTCCCCTTCCATAATGGAAAGGGTGCAGTGTGAACCTTTCACTAGATGGTGGCCTGGTTCCACTGTAGAAGTGTATCTTATTTCTCTAGTTTGGTCACTGCTCTTGGAGAATTAATCTCTCAGCGGTGGAGGTAGCCATTGGGAAGGGAATATTTGTGTTCCTGACCCCATGCCCAACCTCTGTCACTGAGACCATGAGGTATTCAACAAACTATTTTTAATTTGCATTAACAGAACAAAGAAGAAAAAGCCTAATGAAGGAATGTTAGAATGTACCAAATATTGAAAAGTGATGAAAAAAGTGAACTCTGATAGCAGTGTAAGCCAAAGTGCAGGGGGACTGTCCTGTATGTTTTTGAAAACACAGGTTAAAATATTTAGAAAGGTTTCTTGACTAGACTTCTTAGAACTGTAAAGTTAGTAATATATGCTGTGAATTTCCAAGAGGATACATATTTGTGTCTGAGACTTAGTTTTACCTGCTGAAAAGCCTGTTACTGTTTCATTAATGCTGGCAGGAAACATGAGACTCTTGGGTAAGAGAAAAAAGAAAGATATTCATTTATTACTCATTTATTATATCATCCAAACAGCATAAATGTATGTATTGATTCTTCTTGTCCCCAAGTCCCACAGGCATGATGTGGAGGGGCACAGATGGTTACTGCCCTTGCGGTGGATTTTTGTCACAAATGAGGAACATTGAGTTTGGGTAATCCACTTCTTTCACAGAAAGCAGTAAGCAAGCCTGCTCCCTGTCCAAAAGGAAGATATTACCTCACTCCTCAAGGAAGCTCGCTACAAACACAACCTTGGAAATGTCCTGGGTAAAGAGTTGCCAGAGCTTGCATTCTTGACACACCTGGCAAAAACATGCAGGGAGCATGGCAGATTGCCTCTTTCAATGGTCTATTCTTGGCTCTATGTGTTCTTGGACAAATTTAAATTTTCACATAAATATGCTACTCCATTGTCCACTCTGATTAATGTGACTGACAGAGGCTGGGATCAAATCTGTTCAGTTTGTTTCATACTGCCTTTAATTATCTCATACGCCTGTAATATCAACAGAGCTCCAAGCAGAACAATGATGTCAATCTGTAGTAGTGACCTCAACCATGTTTTCCAAGTTGCCAGACTCAAACAACCACGAAAATGTCTCAGGGAGAACCAGTTGGCTGTACTTCAGACAGACAAGATGTAGTCTAAGACCAGTATATTATCCATTATTATCCGTACGAGGGAGATAAGATCAACCTACTGATCTTTATTGCCATTGTTAATAGTTTCAGGGGGCAATAGACGGGCCAAAAAGCAATTCCCATCCTCAGTGGAGGACATTCTGAGGCCCACTCTCTCTCATATAAAAACATTTAACCTGACGAGTCACAACTCATACCAATTATTGATCTGTTGTTAAACTTTATTTGGATCACCATGCCATTGGTTCATGTGGTCAGTGGTATCAAGTAGCTATAGCCTTGGTCACCACACATATCATAACCCGAGGTCACTTGGGTATCAACAAAAGCATATGAATTTGAAGCAGTCAGATTGAAAAAGTTGCACTGGTCTGTCTGTCTATAAACCTACAGGGGTGGAGGGAGATGTGAATTCCATGTTCAGGAGCTGCCACTAACAGTGTCAGGAACAGGTGAGTAGTTCTGGACCAGTCATGGTCACATGAATTTTTCTATTTTCATAGTACATGGACAGGGAAGACAAACCCCACAGAAGGTCAGATTGTCAGCTTCAGCTGCTGCTTCACTTAGGGACACCATATGATTGTTTTGCTAGGCTGTCATGCTAGATCTAGGAGACAAAGTAACATTAATTGTGCTCTATCCCCAAATTTGCTACATAAAGGTGTTCCCTCTCTGGGTCAAGTTTCTTGCACTCTTTCAGAAAACACAAATCAGTGTGTTTCATTACAATAGCTAAAATCTCACCACTTTTTCTCTGTTGCTTCCTTCTGACACTCAGAAATTTTTGTCAAGATGTGTCAAGTTCAAGTGGGAAAGGGCATTTTCATAAAATTTTCAGAGCCTCATTATATGTATCACCTTGGCCTGAGAGGGCCTGCCTAGGGAGAGCCAAAGATCAGTGAACTCAATCAAAATGTCAGGGTCTGTATGATCTAGGGATGTGTCAGTCCAACAAGATGGTGCATGGGGCTGAACCAGAATTGAGTTTGAATGACGTGCACCTTCCTTTGACTGGGCTGACTCCTTAGATTGTACCAACCTGGCTGGCCTGGAGTTGCAGTAAAGAAAAGACAAACTTGGGGCTGGCCCCGTGGCCAAGTGGTTAAGTTCATGCGCTCTGCTGCAGGCGACCCAGTGTTTCGTTGGTTTGGATCCTGGGCACGGACATGGCACTGCTCATCAAGCCACGCTGAGGCAGTGTCCCACATGCCACAACTAGAAGGACCCACAACTAAGAATATACAACTATGTACCGGGGAGCTTTGGGGAGAAAAAGGAAAAAAATAAAATCTTTAAAAAAAAAAAAGATAAGTCAAACTCATCATGTCTAGGAGTGGACAGAGTGAAACTTAAAATTTTCAATGTATATCTACATGGTTCCACACCCGTTTTGTCCTGATAATTACCCAAGAAGTGGGCAAGAGAAAATGAACCCTTTCTGGTGATAACCATAGTCAGTGACCCAACTACCTTTGTGAGATGTCTGGATCAGAAAGAGTTTAGGGATATAGAATTGATTTTTTTTTAAATCTATTCTACCACTCAATAATGTCAACATCCTAGGATTGATAAGATATATAAGATGATCATAAAATACCATGATTATGCCCCATTGTCAGGTATCCTTTGTGACAAAAGACACACCATTGTCAGACTTTATATATTTTCTATAGCAAGAAAAATATACACAGTTTTGTTTCAAGGATCATAATGCTGTGACCAGAGTTAGCCGATCAAACTATAAAAGTGACATTGCAAACCAAAGTCTTGACCCATTTGAGGTACCTCAAATAGTCTTGAGAAAGGGTCAAAGTGCAGTGTGGTCTCCTTCATGTGTAGGTCAAACAAGTCAAGTTTGGCAGGGGTGATAAGTGCAGCCTGCAGTTATTGTTTATATTGTGCCCACTCTGTAATGGTGAATGTGTTGCCATTTCCGGCATGATGATGAATCTCTGCCAGTGGCAGAGATCTGGATGGTACAGTTTTCAGCAGCAGCTTGATTTCAATTGATCTCAACAGAGAATGAGCCCTCACTGTGGTCATCTTTATGAGTGATCCGTACCGTTTGTTCAGCTGCTATGATTTGTTTCCATAACGTGTAGCCAAATTCAAATGAGAGGTGTCTATAACCCTTCAATTGTTCTTCCAATGTTGCCGCTCAGATTGGGTGACAGCTGCCTTCCAATAAACACCATCAGATTTTCACTTAGCCAAACCATTAGCAAACCAAGCCAGGAAGTTAGGGGGATCTTTGGAAATCAAGGACTCCATGGAGCAAGTGGTTTGGTTTCAAGTGGTGGAGTGGAAAGCAGTTGTCCTCACTGGTGTAGCTGCTACTTTTTCATGTAACAGCAGACCAGGTACAGTCTTAAATATACTATTTTCAAGTCACGAGTGAGACCTCTTAGGTGCTTCCCTTATTAGTCATTGAGGCTAAGACGAACTCTGAAATAAGGATGTGAGGCTAGAGAATTATAAAGCCTCCGTGGATCAGACATTCAGTTTGCATAAGAGCCTAGTAGCCAGCTTAATAGTTGTCTTTGATTTCTAAAGGCTTATACTTAGTGGCTGCATGAGACAGATGGTGCTGTTGTACAGTCATGTGTCACCCAGCAGTAGAGAGCAGCTCCTCATTGGTAAGCAAGGCTTTGCATTCACCTTTGCATTTGAGTGTCCACTTTCTTGCGGCTCAACCAAACAAACCTCTAATGTTTTTGGCTCACTCAAAGCTCTATACGGAATAGCAGTCTTATTGCTGACACCCTTTATGTCAACTCTAGGAACTCCACAGCCTCAGCAGCATTGCCTTCCAGTTATGGCAGTGGGACTTGCTGCCCCACTGTCATCATAACATCCCTTCCTTCTACTACCCAGAGGAGAATAAGCAACAACCAAATCACCACTCGAGGGTTTGTTTCAATTTTACCTCTCATTTTTCAGCCTCATTAACAAATAGAATATTGAGCGACCCTTCTCTTACCCAGCCCATCACTTGGGCGAGAGAATTTACTACCCAGGGAGTGTGACCGTATCCCCAAACTCAGTTTGTAGGGCCCTTGACTATCCTCTTATTTATAGCCATTTTAAACATCCCATAGTCATCAACATCCCATATTTGTCATCAAAATTGTTGAGTCTAGGATTCGATTTTAGCTTACTTCCAGCCTAATGTGTTGGCCTATGACTACTTCACAAGGAAGGCAGAAGAGATGAGACTCCCGGATTACAGTTGAATGACAGTACAGCAAGTGGCACGAGCATCAGCATTCACATCAATTCCCCTTCCCACCAAGTCCCATAAGGACAATGCGGTGGGGGCTGGGGGGAGGGAGGTGGTGGGAGCTAGATGAATGTTGTACGTGCAGTGGGTTTGCATCACAGTTGAGAAAGACTGACTTGAGAAATCTGCATCTTTCAGAGCAAGCAATAAGGAAGTCTCTTTTGGGTTCCAGAGGGTGACAGTCCCTCATCCCTCATTGCTCACTGCAAACACAACCCTGAAAAATGGCCCAGGTACAAAGATGGTCAAGCCTCACCATCTTGGCTTACAGCTATACAGAGACGCTTTGGGCTCGTGGCAGATTGCCTCTCCCAACACATGTGATATTCCACATTTCCCCAAGAACTACAAGGCTCATTTGCCATTACTCTGGAAGAGCAAGCCAAGTAGGAAAACACGAGAGAAAAATCCTGAAGTAGAAAATTGCACACGAGATAAAAAGTTTGCATTAACTTGACATAATATTTGTAAACCTGAAAAATCATCTCATCAACCCACGCTGAGGTGGCGTCCCACATTCCACAACTAGAAGGACCCACAACTAAAATATACAAATATGTACTGGGGGGCTTTGGGGAGAATGAGGAAAAAATTTTAAATCTTAAAAAAAATATAGGAGTTGAAATAAAGTTCCATTATATGTATGTATGTGTATATATATATACATATATGCAAATGTATATATTTATACATATAAGTACTAAAATGTCTTATAAATATAAATATTTATAATATACATATATAAGTCATAAGCTTTTCTATATAGGAAAACAAGTCAGAAAAAATGATTTGTTTATATAGCAAACATTATTATTTTTAAAAGTTTTGTAAGAAATGTGAGGATAGACCTACATAAAGAATATAACTTCAGTTCAATAAAGAACGTAAAGGGAAATGCAAGTAAGTGGAGAGAAATATCACCTTATAAATATTTTACTTCTTCCAAACTTAATCTTTTAATTTAATGCAATTTTAATCAAAATCCCAACATGGTTCTGTACTACAGCTTGACCTATGTATTCTAAGATTCACTAGGAGTTATGAATTTGTGAGACTTGACACTCTCGAGCCCAGCAGAATTGACCTAGTTACCTGAATAGCGACAAGAACACATAGCGGTATGAATTTCAGGAAATGAAAATAGATTATTTGAAATTCATGCTTTCCTGAGAACAGTGCCCATCATCTGATTCCAAAGGTAAGAATGGATACTTCTTCTGGAGGCAAGTGACAGACTTCAATCTCAGATCTGATATTGCCTTTCAAAGAATCCATTATTCACACTTTCATGGACAGCCCTTCTGCGTGGGGGTATTTTACTTCTTGAAAGCAATCCTCTTAATAGACAGTTTGGTTGCATGAAAAACGCAGTATATTATAATACAAACCAGTTAACTTATTGGTTAAGCAAACAGCAGCATATTCATCCTGGATTCATTTTGTTAATGCCGTTTATTCACATTGTATAGAAATCTAAACTTCCAAATGCTAAATTCCTGCTTCTCTATATATAAAAGAATGAAACGAGCATACAACCAAAAGAGCCAAAGTTTGGGGAAAAATAAAACAACATGTGTGTTGTGTCTGTGTGTCACATGCTCATTTGCTATATGACGTTACAATTAATTATATAATGATAATATGGATTAGGAAAGAGATCTATTTGATTGATAGAATGATTAATAGAAGCTTAAATAAATGTATATTAAGTGTATGTGCACATTTATATGTACTACGTATCTAAACATAGCATGATTTAATTTTGTGAAAACTGAATACATGTTTAAAGAAACATGAAATTATAACCCTAATTCAACCACTGGTAAATCAATTCTATATTTATTACATATAAATTTTTTTAATAAAAGTATTGAATGAAACCTTAGCAAATATTCACATATTAAGAAAGTGAATGTCTCTTTAAGCTCTATATCCAATTTACAAATTATAGTGAAAATACTGAAAGATGAAGCTATGTAAAATTATAAGCTATGTTCCACAAAATATTGCACATTATAAAGTCAAATGATTAAAAAAGGAAAGTAAATGAGATATGTGACTTTTATTATTTTAACAAATATTTAGGAAAATATCTAATACCTTTCAGAATTCTGAGAAAAAATAATGAATAGAGAACTTATAGAGGAAGACAACTAGTCAACAAGTCTATGTGAACATTTTCAAACTTATTCAAAAATAAATTGAAAATTAATTAAAATAAAAACAAGAAGCTAGTCTTTACTTCTTGCCTATCAACGTGGTTATTTTTTTAAAGACCATCAATGGGTGTTGATAAGTGTGATATGACAGGATTATATTTTGAATTTACATCCTCTACACTGTTAAAACATGTCTGGAAGTCTGCGAAAATACGCTGATGAAACCTTGAAATATATAATAGTTCATTTATTTCCATCGAAACTCAGAATTTCTCTTTCTTTTATTTCCTCTCCCTTCTCTTTCCCTTCCTTCCTTTCTTCATTCCTTCTTTCCCAGAAAGAGAGGAAGTCACTTTTGACATATTTTTTAAAAGGCTCTTTTCTCCTTTATGTATCTCTATTTCTTACCAAATTCTAGGCATTACTACACTAAAGGAGCATCCATTTCTGAAACTTAAATTGAGACATAATGCTTTATCTCTTAATTTGGTTTTAAATTGCATGAAATCCTAGATGCCCTTTTCCGATTTATTTTTTCTCACGTTATAATTTACAGTTACATTTCCCTATCTGTCTATTTATTTATATATGTTATACAGGTGGTAGAACAGTTCCCCAATGTAACTGATGAATAGAAAAATGTTTACAACCATGCGTGGTACAATAAATGTTGGTTATGTTAAGTATTATGAGCTAAATAAATGCATGCATTTGCAAATACAATGACTGACTAGGAGAGATAAAATGAAAAC
The DNA here is from genome assembly GCF_021613505.1 of Equus quagga. Classification (NCBI taxonomy): domain Eukaryota; kingdom Metazoa; phylum Chordata; class Mammalia; order Perissodactyla; family Equidae; genus Equus; species Equus quagga. The sequence continues at coordinate 21,980,797 of NC_060269.1, forward strand.
TAATGGGCTTAGATATCTTCACAGATAGTGCTAGAAACCATATCATTAGAAAGAGTCCACTGTTACTAATAAGAAGCGTGTATGATATATATATATAAGATGCATGCGTGTATACTGTTCTGATGAGGTGGGTTTACCGAGAAACTAACGAAACTCAAACTTCAGGGCCTCTCACTTGCACAGGCTCTTTTCAAGTCCCTGTACTTAAAATTAAAATTTTAACTACACATCGTTTCTCTTCAGCCTCCACACTCCCCATTACGTTAGTTTCAGTCTCTTCAAAACTTTGCTTCACCTCCCTGCCTAAGAGTATTCATGTTCCCATCATGAATGTCAGAGTAAAAAAGGGGAAAATGAACCCAGTAACACTTGCTTCAATCTTAAGATTGGATGTCCTAAAAACAGTTAGTCTGATTATTTGGGGAAGTATGGAATGCCACATAATGACAATCCTGGTTACTGCTAATAACTAAAAAAAATCCAAGTCAAGCTTCAGTTTTTGTTATGAAGACACAAGCAACATCAGAACAAATCAGCCAACAGTTTTTGAGGTTGCACTGCATTATCTATTTAGCCATCATATTGACAATTATAATGAAAGTGAGAAGAGAATCTAGCTACAGCATAGATGGATGCTATAGTATCAGAGTATTACATGCTCAAGCCTCAATATATGTAACTCAAAAGAGTATCATGTTTGTGCAGCTGGCCCCATGGCTGAGTGGTTAAGTTCGCGTGCTCTGTTTCAGGCGGCCCAGTGTTTCGTTGGTTTGAATCCTGGGCGTGGACATGGCACTGCTCATCAAACCACGCTGAGGCAGCGTCCCACATGCCACACCTAGAAGGACCCACAACGAAGAACATACAACTATGTACCGGGGGGCTATGGGGAGAAAAAGGAAAAAATAAAATCTTTAAAAAAAAAAAAAAGTATCATGTTTGAGCCCCTTGAATAATAATTAGTTTCACCTGCTGAGGGCTATCTTTTTTGAGTCTCACAATTCATCATTTTCTCCCTTGTACTTACCAAACGTGTTTGTATCACCATAAATCTGAAGGAGCTTAGTCACTCAGTAAATCACGTATGGGTCAAGAAACTTCCCCATATCTAATTCAGTTGCCATTGACTTGGCTTAAAATCAGATCCACTAAGATGTAAGTAATACCAGGGACATGTTCTACTGAATCTAAATTTTTGGAAACAGAAATTGTGATTTAACTAACAGATGATTTTTTCTGCTTGTTCCAATAAGTGTGTGATCTTTGGCAAGTAATTTAATGTTTTTTAAGTCTATTTCTTCACGGATATGATAATACTACTTACTTCATTAGATCAATGTGATGATTAAATTAGATAACATTAATTCAGGTAGATCCATATGGAAAATGTTCATAAATTTTGGCTATCATTAATCATTTAGTTATGTTTCTAATAGAAAATATGATGATTAACACTTTAAAATATTTTAGGATGGATAAACAAAGGTAAAAAGGAAGACTTGGATATAATCGAGCAGTGGGATTAAAATGTAGACCCTGACTATTTAGGGAGCTATGTTAAGACATGCAAATAAAAAGTGTTAAACATGAATTTTGGAAATTAGAGGAGACATTAAGTGAACTTGGTAGCATACTTAATTGATAAGATTTTTACAATTTGTAACAAGCTAAATAGCAAACATTTGGGCCCCAAAGTATTCTTGATTTCTTTCCAGAAATCAGGTATATGAATGCTATATACAAATAGATAATAGTCCAGTTTGGTCATGAATAACAAAAAACTTGAAAAAATAATTGAATAAAATATGCCAAATGGGCCCATCCCATGGCATAGTGGTTAAGTTTGGCGCACTCCACTTGGGTGGCCCAGTCTCCTGGGTTCAGATCCTGGGCACAGACCTACACCACTTGTCAGCCATGCTGTGGTGGCAACCCACATATAAAGTGGAGGACTATTGGCACAGATGTAAACTCGGGGCAAATCTTCCTCAGCAAAAAGAAAATAAAAGAGATGCCAAACAAGATAAATACTTATTTTCCTTTCCTATTTAATTTCAGCTATGCATCACAAGGTTGGTCTGACTCACAATCTTTCTATCCCAGTATTTCATTATATACATTCTAAACATCATAATCCAATCTAGCAGCACCCGTATTACAAGCAGTGGGTAGGAAAGAAATCAAGAGGGACCAATAATGGCCTTAGCTGTTTCTTAATGGATATGCATGGAAGCTTCTACCAAACACTTTTGCTTAGTGACATGATCATGCTTGCTGCAAAGGGGTCTGGGAAATGTGTTCTTTAATACTGAGAGAGTGATATGACCTTCTAAAATTTTTATTACTATTGAAGAAGGGGTAGAGGATTAAAGACTTAACTTATTAGTCTCTAAAAAAGCGAGACATGATCTTTCAACATTTATTAAGTACCTACTGTGTGATTGTATCCTGTGATCCTTTACCTGTGAAGGAAACTCCAAACTTAAGCCTGAGACCCATTAACAGATGATTCCAGCAACAAGTAATTAGATTTAGAATGTCTTTAAGGACTAACAGAACTAGACAACTGAAGAACATCCCATAGATGCTTGCTTACTCAAAGAGCTGGAATCAACAAGAGAACGTAACATTTTTCATTTGCTTTTGAACAATCTGGTTAATAAACACACTGAAAGTCTTTTCTTTTAAATAACAAAATTCTTACTAAATACTGGGGAGGATGAAAAGGTAAATTCCTGGAAATGTCAACATTAACTGCAATTAATTAAAAAGGACAACGGAGGAAATAAGTAGTAAATAAAAACGGTTTAAGTCAGTCAAGGAGGCACATTCTCATAAATAGATATTTCATGTCTTTTTATTAGATTTTATACTGATTTTAGTGAAAACTAGCTTTGAATTTTAACATTTTTTTAAAAACATAAGTTAATTGATTATCGATTTTTGCCTTGACCCACCTTCAACCAATTAAAGAGTACAGGGCCTAGGATATCTATAACTTAACCCGGAGTCTCAAGTTCTGTCTCTTTCTCCCTTCCTTCCTTCTGTCCTTCCTTCCTTTCTTGCTTCCTTCTTTGTTCTTTCGTTCTCTTTTCTTCCTTCCTTCCATCACTCTTTCCTTCCTTCCTTCTCCTCTTCCCTCTTTCCCTCCCTTCCTCCCTTTCCCTTTATTTTTTGTTATGATCATTATTTTAATTGACTATCTATAAAGAGAAACATATTTTCAAAATTTACACACTTTTAAACTTCAACGATATTTATTTTTTTTTAAAGATACTTCGTGAGCTAGAATTTTGTTAAAATATATGTCAGCCGTATGGCATTTATCTATTTTTTTTAAATAAATAAATGTGCATTCCAAATAATGCTATCACTTGAGGAAAGAATATAACTTTCAGGGGTTTAACATAAGTAGGGGAAAAGCAATACCTCAGCTTTGGCCGCAGATAGTTTACAGGGAGTATTTGAAGGACCGAGATCCAAGGATACATTCTTCTGTAGAAGAAGCAAACCTCCTTTGTAGTAACCAATTAACATGTGTGACTCTGGAATGCCCTCAAAGTATATGTGACCAAGCTCTGTAGAGTTATGTGGGCCATTCTTTCACATGGAAAAACCATTCACCTTTGATTTTCCAGAATTTTCTGTATGTTTTATTGTAAGGTCTTAACTAAATCCTCATGAGAATTTGTCCAAAGTCTCAAAATAACATCCCTACCATAATCCCTTGTTACTGCTTCATGATGGATAACTCTCTACATCAGAGGGATAGCTCAGCAGCATCTGTTTTGATACCTTCCACATTTGTATAATTAGCTGAGCTGTTTCAACAAATTTTAATAAAGTTCTGCAGTTGGGTCTTAGTATATTGATTAGCCTCCCCCTCAGCAGCTCTTGACATTTTAATACAGGGAGAGCAACGTGTTTTTCTTTTTTGATAAATATTAATTCTGATTATCAAAAGAAATCTTTCAGCAAATTAACTTAAAAGCAAAAACCTCAAATTATTTTATCAATACTTTGATGCGGTGTCTTTGTTTTCTCTCTGTGATTTAATCAGAATTATGAAAAAGTAGGTATACATCTTCTCAATAGCAGCCTATGAATGAAAGTTCTGAATTAAGTGAAGAGTGTGGCCTATGGTAACACATAGTTTTGGGTTCAAATGCTGTCGCTGCTCTTCACCGGCCAAGTGACCTTGGGCACATGTTTTTATGTGTACAATAGGAATAATAATAATCTTCACCTGATATGGTTATTACAAAAAGTAAGTTAGATAACACACTTAAAAGTCCCAGCAGAGTGTCTAATATACAGTAAACACAACCGTTTGCTATTATACTTATTGTTAGTAGGAGTAACATAGTAATCGTGGTGGCAGCAGCAGTAAGAGCAGTGGTGGTACTTTTCATAGTACTAATAGTAGCAGTATGAGAAGTCCTTCATGGTTAGAAGCTCACGATTGTGAATTGGGAAATTCCTTGCAAAGTAATATTTTTCTACCTAATTCTAGAAAATTGAATATTAAATTTTTGTTTTAATCCTCCACTTTTCTCAGTTAATGCTAATCTTTGAAATCTGATAAATTGTGGATGAATATCATATTTTAGATGGCACAGAAAAACAACTTATATGAAATTGAACCAAAGTGTACGCTTTTATTTTTTTGTGCATAGGTATATATATATATATATAAATTAATTCTACGTAAACATTTATGGTAACATTCTTGTACCTACAGATGACTAATTCCTGAGTAAAATTATGTTATATACGTGATGATCTGTTTTGCAACATATCTTTATTCCTAAAGCAGGCAATTCATTAGATAATCAACCACTAGGGTTGAAAAATGACACCGATTACATACCAAAGGCTCCAAGCTGTATCTGTCTATCTTGATGTCAATAAGTGCCTTTCTTCTAATATTCTTTTTTTGGGGGGAGGGGAACTCCCCTCCTTCCCAATTTGGAGTAATATATTAAAATAGCAAATATAATGCTATCATTGTTTCATGAGTGAACATCTCCCTCACAAATATCCCTGAGAGTTTCATCATATTAGATTATCTGTTGAATCACAAAGTATGTTCCAATTTCAAAATATCACTTCCAAGCTTGTTTAATTCTTCAACATCTTCCAGCAACTTAAAACAAATTCTATATCCCTAGCGCCTTCTTTTTTGATGAATAGTAGAGCATATTTTCTGCTCTCAACCCCTTAACAGCTGTCTGGTGTTCTTTCCATCTCCACTGTAAGTTAAAACACAGATATAAATCCTTTTAATGGGTGTACTGTAGCTTTGATTTTACATTCTAACCAAGATGTTTTATGGCATGTCTGGGAATGCACACCTTTCTAAACTCCTTGCCAAATATTAATTAGTAATTTTATAACAGGGTTTCAAGGACCAAGGGAATACTCTTTTAAAAAGAAATATTAAGGGACTCCTGTCATCATATTTTGGGTTTTAGCTCTGCAAAGAGTACTAAACTAGCGTTACATTTTTACCCATAAGGAAGTAAGGAACATGGTGCACTTCAGGCAAAACCGCAGTAATAGCCTCTCCGCTTGCATTCTCTTCCCACATTTGTCAAATATTCTCCATTCTCTCTCCTGTGAATCTATCTTCAAACATTTTACCACCTAGCTTCAATGCAGAGCATTTTAGCAAAACTAAATACATGCCACTAAAATACCTCTATCTTATTCAGCACAAGGAAATTCTGCTTTGTACTCAAAATGTTTTCTTTTTGTAGTGATAAAATCCTGTTTTGTTCCATGAAGTCCTCCCAGAATCTTTACCTCCTCCTTCCCCTTCATGCATGATGTGATCAACTCCAAATGAGTCTCCATTTTTCCTCCAGGAAGCCCTCCCCTTCCACCCAAGGAAGAACTCTTCTCATTATTGTTAGTTCTTACAGAGGCCCTTGAGTTTTCATCAAAGAATAGAACAGGTCTTTGTCTTTGCCACTAGATTCTAAGATCTAAGGGGAGATTCTTGATCAGTTTTGCTCATATTGGAATTACCAAGAGTTAATATAATACACAGGCCATAGTAGCCACGTTACAGAGTGAATGAATAAATTACATAAGTTCTTATGGTGTCAAATGGTTTCTTTACTGACATCTTTCATTTTTCATAACTAAATGTCAGCTTTTCTGTAATAGCTGTGTTTACAACTAATTCCTTAAATCCACATTTGCCAAAATTTGTTTTAAAAACTATAATTATAGATATCTTCAGCTTTGTTACATATTATAAATCTGCTGTTTAATTGACTAAGATTCCTAAGGCATTGCCAACATGATATGTTAAAAAATATTTTTGATTCCTTTTTCTCCAAAATCTACTCCTTTTCTAGACTTCCCCACTTCAGTAAATGGTATTTCTCTTCATCCAATTGTTTATGTGAAAAGTTTTAGAGTTATCATGTTTAACTAGTGCTTTCTCTTACGCTTTCCATCCAATCCATCAGAAAATACTGGTGGCTTGCTCTTAAAAATATAGCCCACATATGCACTTGTTTTTTCTTTTATCTCTACCAATAATACCCTAGTCCAAGAAAGCATTACATCTTTCCTGGAGAAACTGCTTAGCTTCCTAACTCACCGTATGCTTCAAACTCTTGCATCACCAACCCCTGATCATTGATTCTTGCAAAGCAGCTAGAGTGAATCTTTTTAAACCTAAACCTGATTGTGTTACTCCTTTGCTCAAATTTCTCTCATTCCTAAAATAAAATATACCCATTGGCTTATACATTTATGGATGGTCTTACACAAAAGATGAGAACATTAATTAGTATTTTTATTAATTTTTTTGATTTACAGAGAATCTACCATGATAAATGTACCATGAAAATGGTATTTTTATATACGTGATGTGGCAAAATGACTGCTTCATTCAACGTAAGATGTGTAGCATTACTTTGTATTTGCATTTTCTTCTCTAATTCAAACTCCTTACTCACTTAAATATTTTCTGTGTTTTGAGATTTAAGTAAATCAGGAAATTGCACACAAATTATTAGAAATATCATGTCATTTTATCCTCAAGAAAGCTCCTGTCCACTTTAGGTGCTCACTTTCTGGTGTTCATCATGCACTGAATTACTTTGAATTTTTCTCCATCTTATAGAATAATTTGCTTAAGGTTGTTTTTGTATAAGTAGTGTTGTCCTGGAAAGGGTTATTTTAGCATAGTTCTGTTATAGTGAGCAGAATATTATTCTTCCCTGTACCATAATTCAGGAAAGGACCTTGAGTTTTTGGGCAACTGTATTCTTCTAAATGTGTTACTTAGGAGTTCTGAGGAATCATAGAGTCACATGAGAAAATTATTTTGGTGTACATGACCTTAAGCAAAAAATAAGCCGTTTTACTGTAGGACTTTTCATCTTCTTTAATATGATAATATACTCAAGAATATGTAATGAGGTTGTTCATTTGTTTCACGTCTTGGTGGAATAGGATTCTTCCAAATACTCTACTTGACTCAAAAGGCAACTGTGGACAAAAAGTTAACAAAATGCTTAGACATTTCAGCAAGAATTTGAGAAGGAAAACAAAACAAAACAAGATCTTAAAGAATTATGCACAGGATAGGGAGCTGTGTGTGATGGTCTTCTGCTGTTACTGTGGTGAGGCCATAGCTTCTAGAACACATAAGTAGAAGAGGCATAACTCTTCAATTCAACTTAATCTTCATAAAAACTGTTCATCTATCCTTTCAACATATGTTTGAGTTCCCAGTATGCACAATGCTGGATAAGTTGCAATAAACAAGTAGAGTTGTGGGAAAAGATTTTAAACAACTATTTACACAACTTTGAATGTAACCATAATTTATGTAAGGGAAGGATAGATTTTGTATAATGTTTCTTTTTATATGAATTTTAAAGTATTTCTACACACTTTATTTTTTCATGTTATAAAGTACAGTGTGATTGATTGACTTGCACATACGATATTAAGAATGTTGAATGCTTTATTGCAGTATTTTATGTTTTTTAGCGATATCTTCGATCAAGTTATTCTAATTTGATATTAAATTAGACATAGTTTTTCACAGGAAGTTTAATCAAGATCCTATTTTTAGTCATTCAAACATTAACATATTTTTCCCGTTTAACAAAACCATATATTTGCTTTGGCAATTAGTTAACTCATGATTTATTCTATATCCAAACAGAATATGAAACATAATAATATTACTTTTACATTTTACACATTTTTAAACTTTTCAAAGCATTATGCCATGTGTGCTATAGGATGAGGTTAGAAAATGTTCCTTTTTTGTTTCAATCAAAATCAAAATCAAAATCAAAGCTAATGAAAAATTCATCTTCCTTTGAGATGAAATAGAAATATCTATACTGATTGCCATGGGACTCTATAATAAATATTTTCTTAATTTAAAGTTGTTAAAATTATTTAGCATAGTAAGTGTTATAGATCGAATTGTTTTCCCTCAAAATTCATATTTTGAGGTTTTAACCCCCAAGGTAACTGTATTTGGAGATGGGAGGTAATTACGGTTAAATGAAATCATAAGAGTGGAGCCCTAACCCAATGGAACTGGTGTCCTTCTAAAAAGAAGAAAAGACACCAGAGATGGCTCTCTCCACAACTGCACAGAGGCAAGGTCATGTGAGGCCATGGTGAGAAGGTGGCATCTACAAGTGAGGCTGAGAGGCCTCGCCAGATACCGACCTTGACAGCACTTTGATCTTAGACTTCTAGTTTCTGGAACTGTGAGAGAATAAATTCCTGCTGTTTAAGCCACCCAAGTCTGTGGTGCTCTGTTATGGCAGCCCTAGCTGACTAATACAGTACGACACTCAGTTAATCAGTTATCTAAATATTTGATTAGAGGTGGTAATTCAATTGTAGTACCTTTTGAAAGGATAAATATTCAATATTAGGTCCCTTAGGTTTTTGTCAAAATATACCCAAGTTACATATATAGGTGTATGTTCTTTCCATTTCACAAGTAATAGGCTTCCTAAATATGAGCGCCTTCTCCTAAGTGCTGAATATGAAAAGTGCTGCATTTCCTCTTAAATTTTACTGATCTATAATCCATAAGAAATATTAATATATTGAAGAATTTTTACCATTTATTACAGTTCAAATAATGTAATTTTAAAAAGACTTATGCAGGAACAACTAATAAGTAATAATTAAAAGAAATCACATGCAACTCTTGAAACAGTCTCTTAATTGCAACCCATTAAACTAAATTGCAGCATATTATCTCTATTATAATACCCAAAATAGAATTTGGTAATGGTCTTTCTGTCACTCTTACATGCATTTTAGCATTAATTTCTAGTATCTGATGTGAAAGTAACTTTCATAATCAGGTAGCCTCTATGTTATAAATCATGCAATATAAGTTGTTTTTAAATCTCAGAAATTATTAATAGAATAATGTTTGAATTTTCAGTCAATATTAATAGCTCACTAAAGGTTATAACAGCCAAACTAGATGAATACGGTTCCTATGATTTGCATAGGCTCTTTTAAATTAACTTTTATGTTTGTAATAATTCATGTTACAGTACTTTAATATGCTATATTGCTAAGAAAAAAAAAGATTCCACTAAAAATTACAAAGTAAAAATATTATACTAATATGAGGCCTTGTCTCCCATTTTAAGTAAAGTCTTAGGCATTTAAGTAGAAATGACGAATATTCTGATATAACTCTATTTTGTGAGTTGGCTAGACTACTAAGTCTAGCAAGCATATAATGAACTTACTATTTATCCTAAATACCAATAAAATTATGCAATGACTAGGGAAATTATAGATGCACATTTACATGTGGAAGACATTATGTCTTATTGAGTTTATATGTGATACGACCATGGAAAGCCAGTGTTGACTACTGGGAAAGCAATCGAGCAAAGCAAAGAAGAGACGCCATCAAACAAAGAATGCAAATTTTCAATGGGTTTTGAATTGTCTTAAATAGTTTAATAAGTAAAGAGCCAGAGTAGCTCACACATATGAAGGCAGTCTTTGTCCACATTTTCTATCTCTGCTGACACGTTTCCTCAGGATAAGGATGAGATCTTTTAGTTTGTTTATGGTTGGGTGTTTTATAAAGTTGTTTTATTGCAAATCTTAGCATAATTAAGATCATCCTTAACATGTACATTAATATTTTTGAAAAATCCAACTGCAAGTTATGTCATGATATCATCATTTTATAATGTTTTATCGCTTTCAATTTTATCTTCCACTTCTCCAAGGAAATAAGATTAATTTGATGTGAACTTTTTCCCTTACAGTCCTGCCCACCTCTGCACATGTCTACTCCATTCCTGACCTTTATGACAGAGGGTTGATTGTGCAGACTTGTGTTCCTTTGTCTTCAACTTAACTTTTGGCAACTGTTTGTATTCTTGGTTTTTGGTGTGTGTGTTTGTGTATGTGTATGCTGGAAAAGCCAGTTAGATATCTTTCTCTTTAAAAAACAAGCACATAAAAATAAACTAAAAAGGCTTTCCTACCCTTATTTGCCACTTTAATGAAATCCTTTGCTCTCCATTTACTACATGCAGCCAGTCATTCATTTTGTGTTCTCCCTTCCCTGACTTCCCATTTCCTCGTCCGTCTACTACAGCATCTTCCGTCCCATTGCATGTATTAAACTACTATGGATAAACTCATCAAGTGGAAAGTCCTGTCTTGATCTTAGATTCCTCTTGTGGTGTTTGATGTGGTTAATCATTTTCTCCTTGTTGAATCACAAAACTTCTAATATTCACATGATGCCACTCATCGCTCTGTCCCAGTTTACTTTGCAACTGAGTATCCTTTTATTTTTTCACTTTTTGTTGTTTCTTTCTGTCTTAAGTCATGTTATGCTCTAGAGATCTAGCCTTAGTTCTCTTGGCTTCACACTTTCTGTGAGAGATTCAACCAGTTCCATCCCATGGCTTTAGCTTCTAGTTATTGCCTGTTTACTCCTGTTAGCCTTGACCAAGCCACTGACCAAGCTATCACACACCTGGCCTACTCAGTTATTGAGTAGTATTGAGTATTGAGTATACTCTTCACTCATCTTCCATGTTCCACATTGATTCTTTCTCAAATTCCTATACACGATGGCCAGGAAAATCTTTTTACCTTCATTCAAAGAGAGCCCCTTCTCGCAAGGTCATGGAGGAAGCCCACATTCAACTACAGGGGTATGAAGGCCTGGCCCCTTTGCCCCAAGCCTGGTCATTGCAGCTCCCCCACAGAACCCCTTATTGCAGCTCAACTCCTCACCTTGCACAATTCTACTTCTTTTACTCCCCTACATGTGCTGCACCTTAGATTAACTCCCCAATGGCTTCCTGCATTCAAATCTCTGTTCCATGAGAACCTGAACTAAAATACCTGTTCTGAGGTCACACATCACACAAATTTTTACCTTTCTTACTACACTGTTTGTTTTCTTGCCTTAGCAACAATATTTCAACTTGCACTGCCTTCTACTTGGAAGAAATTTCCTTCTATCTTCATCACGTAGGTCTTAGTTCCAATGTCACTTCCACAGAGAAATCCTCCCGCGGTCAATCCATCCCTTCATTGTCTTGTTTTCATATTCTACCACATCGAAACATTTTATTTTTTCAAATTGCATATCACACTACCTGAATTTACCTTGTTTATTTTTTTTCCAAATAGAATGTCAACTATCAGAGGGAAGGGAAACTACGTTTCTTGTTCACCACTGACTACAACATAGGGCAGGCATGTCTCAGTCAGATTGGGCTTCTATAACAGAATACAGACTGGGTAGCTTAAATAAAAAACAATTATTCTTACAAGTCGGGAGGCTGGAAGTCCAAGATTAAGGTGTCAGCAGATCTGGTGTCCTATAAGGACACTCTTTCTGCTTTGCAAATAGCCATCTTCTAGTTGTATCCTCACATGGTGGGGAGGTGGCTTGTCCTGTCTCTTCTTATAAGGGCACTGATCCATCATGAGAACTTGATTCTCATGACCTAATCACCTCCCAAAGGCCCCGCCTCCAAATACCATCACACTGGGGGTTAGAGTTTCAACGTATGAATTTTGGAGAGGCACAAACATTCAGTCCATAGCAAAACATATGGTAGGTATTCAAGAATGGAATGGTATGAAAGAAATAAAGCAATGAATATTGAAACACGCAAATCACTCCAAAATGCCAGATTCACATTTCAAGCATCTGGAAGCTGCAAATAAATTTCAAATTCATCATGTATAAAAGTGACCTAATAATTTAATTCCAACACATCCAATTAAAATTTTTAATTTCCCTAGTTACTGGATTTCCCATCTCAAGCCACTTCACAACTTGGTCAACCAAAGCAAATTTTGAGATATTGTTGCTCGAGATAGTATATTATTAATTTTTGACCCCTCTTTCTGTCTCATCCTCTCATCTTTATAAATTGGTCACTAAATGCTATAAAATCTGTCAACCCATTATCATTTGATTCTACCCATTTTATTCATATTTACCAACAGAATATTAAATTCAACCTCATCTTCTTTCTTTTGGACTATTATAATAACTACATAACAATTTTTACTCCCTTTATATATTTTCCCAAGTTATGCCAATTATTTCCTACTTAAACAAACTCAGTGAAATTTTTTATTAACAATAAGAAAAACATCTATTTAAAAAACTAGTGTATAGGGCCCACCCGGTGGTGCATCGGTTAAGTTTGCCCATTCTGCTTCAGTGGCCCAGGGTTCACCAGTTTTGATCCCGGGTGTGGACGTGGCACAGCTTGTCAAGCTATGCTGTGGTAGGCGTCCCACATATAAAGTAGAGGAAGATGGGCACGGATGTTAGCTTAGGGCCAGTCTTCCTCAGCAAAAAGAGGACGATTGGCAGCAGTTAGCTCAGGGCTAATCTTCCTAAAAAAAGAAAAAAAAAAAAACCTAGTGCCTGATGCCTTGTCTTTAACACTTAGGCCTCTGTATAGACTTCTTCTCTCATCCCTTGCCACTCCCATTCTCACATCCTATTCTATGGCCCCAATAATTAGCAAGATTTCATCTCACATATGCACCCACTCTTTACTTTGCCTGGGATGTTTTTCCTCCTCTTCACCTGGAAAATTCTTAAGATCTGACTACTATTTTTGGAAACATTTCCTGACTTCTCCCAATTTACAACTCTTTTCTCCATGATTTAATAGAATTTTGCTTAAATTCCCTTTACTCATATTTTGCCAAGTCTATCTCTTTCAGAGACTTGTAGATATCAAAGCAAGGATTGTGTCTTATTCATCTTTGTTTTACTAGTGCCACTTATGTGTTTGGCAGTTATATTGCACTCATAAAACACGGAGAGAATAAATGAATATGTGATGAATGAGGAGGGTGGCAGGGTCAGAGGGATGAATGTGAGGTAAGAACTTGATAAGATACATTTTATTCTCAAGAGATTGTAAAAATACTCTTGGGGGAATACAGAAAAAGATTTATGATCAAACAAAAAATAATGTAGTTATTTGTGTTTAAGGGAAGGTCAAAGATTAGTGGTGTTTGATTTAAACTTTAACAAGTGTGTATCAAGGTATATAGGAATGATATTTAAAGTTTTATTTGTAAAGGGCCTTAAAGTCAGCATTCCTGGAATACTTACACAATAAAAGCAAAATTGGATATTTCAAATTAATAAAAATAAAAGGAAATAATGGAATGATAAGTATTAGGGATATACATTGTGACATTAACTGTCGTTTGTTTTTATATGATTATTTATTTCAGGAAAGCCAAATAATAATTACTTTCTGATCTTTATCTAATATCAGAATAGATCATGATTAATTAATGTCTCAAAAGATATTTTCAATATCAATATTGCATTTTTTCCAAATATTGGCCTATGGTTAAATGAGGAGAAACTGTTATCATGATATCTCTTCAGTGCTTTAATAACTCTATATTACTATATCTCATCTCATTGTTATTGTGATGAAAACACATCTAAAATTGATTAAACAGTTGAGAAAATAAAATATATGGAAAATCATATTGTTGAATATTTGCATAGTTTATTGGTAGAAAAGAATATTCCAGGCACAAAAAATGAATAAAACATAGGAAGGATTAATTAATTTACTCTTTAAATGTTTTCTTGAAAAGCATAAATAGAATTAAAAGAAAATGATATGTGTGCATGTATACTAAAAATAAAATATGTGTGTGTATGTTTAAACACATAAATTAATGTATAAATAATTCTCAAAATCATAAAAGGGAAAACTTAGTGTTAAGTGGTAGGAATTACATGTATAAAATATCGGAATCAAATATTAATGGTTTACAATAAGTCAGTTCACTACCTTTCCAACTGCGTAACCTTGGGGAAGTTGCATCCCTTCTCTTAGGTTCAGTTTCCTCTTAGGGAAATTGGCGACAGTAATAGTAGGTGTGTAATATGGGTGTGAAAGATGAAAGAGATGACAATGCAGGAAAAATGCTTAGTCTGGTGCCTAGTTCACAATGATATCCGCCATTAAAGTTATCGGTATTTCTGGACAGTATATTGGAGAAACATACCTTTAAGAATACAGGTTTGCTGGATTGCATTTTGATAATTGATATTAAGTAGTAAAAAGTGAATATTTTAGCCAAGCAAGTCCATCTGAAGTAATTATTTAAATTATAGTCACTATACACAAATACAACTCTTGGACTTGCCGGTTTACACACAAATCACATGCCTTGGACTTATTCATGTCTAAAGCAAACAGCAATTGCAGATGAACAGCTTCAGCAAACTTGGATGTTCTGGAATTTTACTTTTTCACAACTACACAGAAGGTTGACACTTTAGAGTTTATAAACTATGTTTTCAGGCCAAAAATTCTTGATAGGGTCAGCACTATCTGGTGTCAACCCAAAAATATTCAATGAGTAAAAGAACATAATTTCTCTGAAAATTCTGTGGTGCAGCATCTGAAATGAAAAGATTTACCAGTTGTCAATGTTAAGTTATCATGATGCAGTTAACCCCTTTCCTGCCTCAAAGGAATTGTCACAAACATATTATTGCAGATGATGCAGAATCATCTCTGTTTTTTGAAATATAACTGCTCTGAAGATCCAGGGAGCAGGAAAGACAACGTTATAGAGGACAACATGTTTGGAAATTAACAGAAAGAGAGAGAAGGCAGAGCATAGTATAGCTGTCTCAGCGGACTGAAAAGCTCAAGGAGAAACTGAAATAATCAGAAGGGGAAAAATAAAAAAAGCAGAAATAAGTGAATAAACACATATCAAAATAAACATTCTTAAAATTATAGTCCTTATATCTAAAAAGGAATGAAAACATCTAGAAGGTTCTTTCTTTCTTTTCTCCTGTATGTAGACCTGATTTCATTCGTTTTAAAGTATATCCATAAAAATAGCATTTCTTTCCATCCTAAATTGCAGAGACTTAGACCTGTTTGCAGACCCCATGAAGGAAGGGAAGATGACCTGAAGGGAACAAGGACTGGATACAATGTTCTTTTGTTTATGACCAGAGTTCAAAGCCATGCACCGAAATTGAAAATCTGATCAACCAGATCTGGTAATGCTGACCTCTCTACCCACCTCCCATCCAGGGAAGGGAACTGAAAATAAAAAAAAAAAAAAATCCAACTACAAAAAGGAATTTAAAATCAATTTCTAGCTTTCACCTCATAATTGAGAAGTTTGGGTTCATAGAACTTTCCCGACCAAATACATACAATGGTTTTAATTTTAAGCTGAAGGAGTTTCAATAAATCACAAACCTGAGAGGAAAAAATTCCAATGCAGTGAAATATAACAGGCTATAAATTCCCACATACATTTATAAATTTTATATAAAGAGGTTTTTTCTTATTATCAGTCATTTAATCTAGTTTCTATATAAGTATTATTTTAGGCCAAGTTTTGAAATCCTAAGAGCTTCTTGTTGCAAATTATCTGTCTTGATTGTTGCTATTGATTCAAATCATTCAGAGATAGTCCTCTTGTTTTATTCAACATTCCATCTATTATTGTGTTTGTCAGTTTTCTTTTTTAATTTCTCCACAATGTATAGCAGGATCTATTGTTGAATAGCAAACAGCTAAAGTAGAACAAAGCATGCATCTTCTGATGTAAACATGTTAAAATAGTATGAAGGTAAAACATCTCTCTTAAAGTTAGGTTTGTCTTACAAAATATACCAATTACCAGGTGGAAAGTCATTGTAAAAGAGAAGCAACAGGTATTATTATTAGATATAATTAGCACATAATGGGCAAAGCAGGGTGAGTAATTCCCACCCTAATTTTTATGGTTTGTATTTAAAATTTGTACTCTTTACCTACAGTATACATTACTCAAAGATGCGTACTGAACTAAAAATCATATCGTTTGATGCCCAGTCCAAGGCTCTTAAGCAACCCGTGTTTTCTACATAAAACATTTCATTTGCTGAAAATGGTGATGATGATGGTGCTGATTTAAAACCACAAAGGTTAAGAGACAGATAAAATACTATAATGCACTGTAGAAGAATAAAGACAAGGAGCATAACAGATGAAACAAAATTGAAAACAGACAGAAATTAACGAAGCACAAATAAATTTAGTTAGAAGCATATAATATATCTTTAGATGTATTAGAATAATAGTTTTCCTGTCCTATTAATTGAAAGGTGCACAAAGGGCATAGCTTTGGACTTTTCAAAATTCTAGGTTACCCATATCACATGTGAGGTAAATTTCTAGTTTTTATTCAGGTAAATGAAGGATTAGTAGTTAGGCACAGTTGGAGAATAACATTGATTACATATATAATACTCCGCCTAATTGAAAAATGATCATTCAGTTGTTTAGAGTCCTAAACATCACATTTAACTCTCATTGATTTGTCTAAGTTTTTAAAATTTTTTATCCATACAGAGGTCAAGATCAGTGTAAAATAAAAAAGGCTTCATTTGTACAAATACAAATTTCAACTCTAAAAGGGGGGAATACCTTTTTAAATCACTTCAACAGAAATAATTTGTAGCCTCGGGTCAGGACTGCGGCAGCCTTGGTCATGCTACATTGAATAACTTGCCTTTCACTTTTTATCTGTATCCATAATTTGATTATCATTAAATGAACCAGAAAACAAATTTGCTACAACAATGAAAACCCACAGGCTAGTATGTCAGTCTTTTAACAAGATTTATTCTCTAATAGATATACAATAAGAAAAAAAATCTAATAAAAGGCAAAGTAAAAATTCTCATTACGTAGCTTTAGGCCACAGACTGAAAATTGGAGAAAAAAATGCATTAAGGCCTAATGCCTAAAACATCTAAAAAGTTTTATAATAATGTAATAGTATACACCTGGCCAAACTCTGGAAACAACTTCAGAAAAGTTTGGGAATCTTCATGGTGGCACAGAATCAGTGGCCTCAGCTCACCACCGTCTGTGTTCAGTGTGTTCAGTTTCCCGAAGGAACACGAGGGAGGGAGTGATAATCTCTTTCTGGCAGTAGTCAGCACACCTGCCATAACTGTCACTTGAGTCCTCTTGTAAGTCAAGCGCTGACAGATTCTGCTCTTTGCTAGACTCAGGTATCTTGTCTCCAAGTCACACTTGCTCTTATCTTATGCTATTGTTGCCTTTTCTATGCTTATTTCCATAGCATTTTGCCTCGTCTCTTGCCCCCATCATCCCTAGCACAATCACACTATGCATTTGCAGCATATACTGGGCCTTTGTGGGAATAGAGAAAAAAGGACTCCCCTTCGTGGTGATCACTCTGCAGAAACAGAATGGACCCCCTACCCCAAATTTGGTTTGGATATTTAGAATGATGACAACACGTGCACCAAAAGGAAATGAATATATTTATCATACTTCATATAATAAAGAATTTGGAGGCTCACAAGCAGGACCGCAAATGGATTGACAGAATCAGGAAATGAGAATCACTTGGGAGTTTTAAAGTGACTAGGGCTTGCAGCTGGAGTGAGGGTTCCCTGTGGGCCAGGCATTGTGTAGTTTGATCTTCCCACCTGAACCAAAGGAGGATCACCCAGGATTTCTCATGGGCTTGCCCAGATGTGGAGTGAGAGGGAAAAGGGGACTGGTATGGTTGAAAGTTGTCATCAGTACAACATCAAAAAATGGACACCTTTTAATTCACCTTGTGAAGGAATAAATTTGACAAAAAGTGCCCCTTCTGGGAAGGCCTATTATAAAAAGCATGCCTTTCTCCAGGAGGATGCAGCCTCCCAGGATGCACAGATTGAGTAGCAATGTTGATTGGGTTTTAATCCCTAATCCTACCACCTTGGTCAATGACTTTGGACAGTGCACAACCTGCCTAACCATTCATGGAATGCTGACAAAACAAGACTTTTAAGGCGAGGAAGGGTGAAGGGCTCACGGGCTGGTTAATGAGATTTGAGACAGTTTCATAGGAATTAGCAGCAACATGTTGAACCCATTGTAAGATCAACTAGGCAGTGATTGATTCTTTACTTCATTGTATATCAATGAGAGGTAATTCAGGGGATGGTTGCAGGGGAGATTTCTGGGATGTGGATTCAAAGAAAGCTGCACAAATATTGTCATGAGTATTGCTAATACTCCTCTGAGTATGGGTACTTCCTCACCAATCTATGGTCTGCCTCAGGTTGATCCTGCTGTGATAAATAGTACTACAAATTGTCCTGAATAAGCAGAAGATTCCACTCTATGCAGATGTCAGTTACAGGAACATGTACTTACACAAAGCATTAAAGGACTGAAATTTACGACTGCTGTGGGCAGAAACCAGGGAAATCATTAGAACTCTGGCTAGGTTGTTTTGAAGATGAGAGGTCAGAGAGACTAACGCCTATTAAGAATGAGTGACAATAATTAGGGCATCTTACAGCTCAGCCCCTCCTGCAGTCTGTCACAGTGGGCCTTAATGGCCCTTCAAAAATGTCAGCTAAAAGTCTCAGAGTTGTTTTTAGTGCATCCTGACTGCTAGGAAGAGTTTTCCCCTTTCAGGAAGATGTCCTTGTGATAGACAAACTTACGTGAAGTAGACCAGTAGTAGGACTCTTATTGCCTTAAACTGGATTTAAAATGGGAAGGAAGGTGATAACCTAGAAAATAAGAAACTCATTAAACGTAATACCTACAGTTAACAACATTGTATATTTAAAATTGCTAAGAAGGTAAATCTTTTGTTAAGTGTTCTTACCACAAGTAATAGTAATAATAATAGTAATAATAATAAATTAAAAAGCATGGGAGGAAATTTTTGGAGGTGATGGATATGTTTATGGCATAGATTATGGTGATAGTTTCACAGATGTATACTTATTTCCAAACTCATCAAGCTGCATACATTGAATATATGTAGGTTTTTGTGTGTCAATCATATTTGAATAAAATGGTTTTCAACAAAAAGAAAAAAAAAGAAACTCATCAAAAGAAATCTAGACAAATTCTTACACCACTGAAAACTCTCCTTGCCATTATGTTAAAATCATGTGAGACTTTAGGAAATGTTGTGTTGCAAAAGGGTAGCAGATGCACCAGAATAAGTTGAGACCCCTTAAAAAAATTATCACCGTGCAAGTCAAGACTGAGAAACCAATGCACTCAAGTCCCCTGGTCCCAGCTAGAAAGCAACAAAGTGGCTCTGATAGCCAGTGGGGTTGTATTCAAGACTCCCACAGGACAGCAATAAACAAAGAAGCAGTTCTTAACTGCAAGAACCCTCTGCAACTTGGAGCAGGCTAGTGGCAGATGGCAGGGGAGTGTCCAGTGCTTTCCTAGGTCTCTGGGGAAGTTTGCAGCCAGCCACTAGGCGTGTGCTAATTAAAAGCATGACTTTCTGGAAGCAGCTTTCAAAGTGTGTAGATGGACCCCTTTCAGGGAAAGACTGGGAGATGGACATTTCTGTCTGCTCCCTCTGCACTGAATCCTGGGGGTACAGCAGCGGTGAATGCCCATCAATGACTGCTCTTTTGTTTGCTGTGGTTTTGTGGGTCTTGTGACCACAAGCCTTGTTAGCATTCAGAGCTAGAGTTTGGGGGCATATCCTTTGGATGGAATTCTTTAAAGGTGGAGTGCTAAAGGTGGGGTTCAAACCCTTTGCCTCTCCGTGGAGTTGGAAGTTCCCTCCCAATTGTAAGGCATTGTGCCCAAGTTGGGGTTTATGGGGAGAGTGTAGTTCAGCCTTTCCTATCCATTTTGCTGTAGGTATTTTCTCACTCACTTGATGTGTAGGGGCCACTCAGCTAGTTTCTGGATTTCTTTCCGAGGTAATTGCTCTGTGTGTAGCCATATATTTAGTGTGTCTCTGTTTTTTCTTTCATTGATTTCCTGCTTTGATTTTATTATTTCACCCCTTCTACTTGCTTGGGTTGAATTCATATTCTTTTTTTCTGGTTTCTTAAGATGAAATTTAAATTATTATTGATTTGAGACTTTTTTTCTGTTCTAATATAGTGTTTTAAAGCTCTAAATTTTCTTTGAAGCTCTATTTTAGCTGCAGTTTAGAAATTTGAACACATCATTTTTGTTTTCTTTCAGTTCAAAATATTTTTTCTTAAAGATCGGCACCTGAGCTAACAACTGTTGCCAATCATTTTTTTTCCCCCTGCTTTATCTCCCCCAATCCTCCCAGTACATAGTTATATATTCTTAGTTGCAGGACCTCCTAGTTGTGGCATGTGGGACACCACCTCAATGTGGCCTGATGAGCGGTGCCATGTCCGGCCCCAGGATCCAAACTGGTGAAACCCTGGACCACCGAAGGTGGAGCTCGCGAACTTAACCACTCGGCCATGGGGCTGGCCCCCAAAATATTTTTAAAAATTTTTATTGTAATATTTTTCTTTGACCCATGTGTTATGCAGAAGTTTGCTGATTAACTGCCAAGTATTTTGAGATTTCCTAAATTTCTTTCTGTCGCTCATTTATAATTTAATTATATTATGGTTTGAGGACATACTTTGAAAGAATTCAAATGTTTTCATTTATCTATACTTGTTTATGGCCTAGCATATATCTTTCCTGGGGAGTGTTCCATGTCTTATTGAAAAAGAAGTGTTTGCTGTTGTTGGATACAGTGCCTTACTTAAAAGTCAATTTAGTGCAGATGTACGAGTCCGAGTCATCACAGACAGTGGTGAAAACAAGAATCTTGGAAGCCGATTGACACAGATGTAGAACCCCGGAAGTGGAGTTTGGACACATGGAAATCAGAGGGAAACATTTAAATTTTATAAGCCCTGTTTTCCTTATTTATAAAATGGCATAATAATAAATATACCTTGACTAAATAATGGAATTATATGAGAATCAAATTGTGTATGTGTGTTTGCATGCTAAAGTGTTTGCTTAAATAGGAAGTAAACACACGTGCTATATATTTATTACTAATTTCAGATAAAATAAAACTAATATCTTTATAAACTTCTCTTCAGCTACTCAAACGTTTATTCCCCAATGTTGCTCACTCTAAGTCAATACCACTTAAAACCAAATGTGTGTATAAATCTGCAGATAGTGAACATATTTAACCCCTATTGTAATTATAAAGACTACACCAATAAAAAAAAAATAAGTGCATATTTGAGAGCACACAAACTATTCTATTTTGCCCTTCAATTCACAGTATGGTCAAAAATTTTAGGAAGAATTTTCCCTTTCTGGATTTTTACACCTGTGTTTTAAATATTTTAAAATAAAATCTTATCTTAAAAATAATATTTTAAAACCAAATATTTTAGTGCTCAGATTTTGCATATATTCTGCACTCCTTGCTTAAACATCCCCCCAACTCTACCGCTTGGCCCCAAATATAGCGATACACCTCACTGCCCAAACTAAAGAACGTAGACAGAAGCCTGGCTCTGCAATGCACCTTAATTATATTCTCTCTCAACAGTCTCAAGGCCGCTTTCCATCACTTCATTAAATCCTACACGGCAGCACTAAAAATGTTGTACAGAAAAAGATAACTCACTGGAATGTGTGAATTCTTTCTCATCTGCTGCCTTTCTTGGGACACATTGCTCATCTCAAGATTTCAATAAAATAAGAATCTCGGTGTGGTATGAGAAGGAAAGAAACTGCTCAGGTTAAGCAAAGCCAACAGTCAGCTTCTGTTTTGCTAAATTCCCAGAACTATTACCCTGACTGGAAGTCTTTATAGTCACAAAACAAAATAATTTATTTTCAATCCTAACTGAGCATAGCAAGATACCTAACACTCTCATATAAAGCATTGGGATGATCAGAATCCAACTGTAAGAACTCACGTTTCTCTAGCTCTTTGAAATATTTCCAGCGTCCTAAGTTCCTGTTCCTTCTTTGTGCCTCCTTTGTTTAATCAGAAAAATCTGTATTTACACGAAAAATTACCATATGACTTTCCCCATGGAATCTTACACTTCTTTGCTGAGCCTGATATAATATCCGTATTTTGAAGATTATATCTCTATGGACATGAATTTGATACCATAAACATATTTAACATTGAAAGTAGTTCCTCAAAATAGACAGATTCACCAAATCTGTCTTTCTGATCCTTTAGTTACTATATATAAACTCTTATCTCATTTTTCTACCTAGTTTTGATGGTAGTTAACTCAGTAACACCATGGAATCATCAAACAACAGCGAATATAAATTTTGTGTATGCGTAGAAAAACTTAAAGAAGATGTAGGTAAATGATGAACCCTTCCCTTTGTTTTTGACATCTTACAGTTTTATCAAAATATACTTAAAATACATATTTTAAAAACATATTTAAAAAACAAAAAAAAAAACCATGAGCACAACTTGGGAATAATGTTATCCAATAGATGGCACTATACTCTTTCTAATACACTATCCAATGTGATCAGAATAATTTGTTGTGAAAATCTCTTTTAGTTTCTCTGTCAAATGGCAGATACAAAAATAGGCATTTTAGTTTTTTTAAACCAAAAAGTAGTCTTTAGTAAACACAAAGAATGAGTGATTTTTCTTAGGTCTTTGTTCTACTTAAGGCAATCATGAATTTAATCCATAGAATTGGAGTAATTATAAATAATCAGCCTTTAAATATATAGTTTAACAGGAAGGACCATAGATTCTTATATCAAAGAAGATATTTTTATTTCTGAAAAGCAGAATAGAAAATCGAAATGTCAGTAAATTAAACACTACCATTAGAAGCTTTATGTCTATTCACATATCAGACATAATTTAAGAAAATGTATAAAATGAGAGTATCTGAAAAACCAAAGAATGTTTTGTGTTTTTATTTTATTTGTTATCTGGACTCTGGGGTCCGATGATTTATTTCTTTGTGACATATGTAGTGTTTGAATCGTGTGTTTGAGTCATATGACATTATAATGTATATTGAACCTGGCCCAGATGTGGATATTAATTGAGGTTATTACGTATATTCACAACAAAATACACGACTTGAATAAAAAAAAAACTTATACTTATTGACTTGAATATATAAATGTGAATTGAAATTTCTGGATCATGTTTAGAGATCTATAATTTAAAATTGAGAACAGGTGATAAAAATATTAAGATTGAATTTATGTTCAGCCCATTTTCCAATGTCTTACTGACCAATTGTTGTGCATTATTTGGAGTTAGAGATTTTATTCAACACATTAAAACAAACCAAAGAAGGAATGATTGTTATAATTCAAACAGACTTTTATTTCTCCTCTCCCTACCCCAGAGCTCAACATTCAGGTTTTTTTGTAATCTGTGACTTTTTGCCACTTACGTGATTTTCCAGATAAGCACTAGACTGAAACCAAAGTTCATCTTCTAATTTTGTGGTAAGTATAGTGAGTATTCTATAATAGTAACTCAAAATTAAGATAACAATAGAGTGTGATTTTCAGCATTGGATATTTGTAACATACAAAAAAGTCCAAGGTATTCTGACAGCAGGATGGTCTTATGTTCTTATGTTTATAATCATATAACTAATCAAAGAGTGATTCATCCTTCAGAAAGCAAAGAAACATAGAATTATTTAGAGTTAACATCCTTTGAATAACTCAGCTGAAAACTATGAGAAGTTATTTTAACCAAACAAGAAATGAATCTAAATGAAGACCACATGGTACTGAAAGATAAAGAACATAATAAACAATGAAGATCATTGATCCTTGTAACATAAATATAGCTAAAGCTAAAAAGATAGTCATAATCCTCAGAAAATGTAATGTAAGTGCTAAATAAAGACTCCATAAAAGTAGTACAATATACAAGGAAAATTATATTAGTGATCTAAAGTAAAAATACTAAATTATCTCATAAACTCATTGTAGTGGACACAGAAATTAAGAATGACCCAAGGACCTTTCATCGGGGGAAAAGTGAGGAGAAGAGACGACAAAGGTCATTATGGTCAAGGTATCTTTTTAGTAGAGTAAAAGATGCCAGGGGAAAAGGGTTATTATGGTGGCAGAAATAAGTGATAACTTCTTTGGAATAATAAGAAAGAGTTGTGCTTCTAATTAGGACATGTTAATGGAAGACAAGCATTTAGTGAATAGACAACGTATAGAATTATTTTCAAATGAACAAGGTGACAAATTGAAAGTAATAGTAACATGATCAGACACAAAAAGTGAGGGAATAAAAAATGTGAATATTTTATAGAGACAAAACTTAAATTGAGAAGAACACAATTAGATACATGAATTGTTACACTAAACATCAATAGGCTGGATTTTTTCAGAGAGTGACAGTATGAAAGTAGCAATAATTTTTGTACAGAAGGAATATTTAAGGAAATGCAGTTTGAAAACATAGAGAAAGGAATATTAAGCAAGGGAAAATAGAAAGCAGAAGGAGAAAAAGAAATATTGAAAGAATTTTTCAGGTAAAAATGGGCACCTCTAATCAACACACACACAATTAATGAAGTCCTAGCCTCAGAGAGAGATAAAATAGGCAATACCATTAAAAAAAAAAAACTTCATGTTATTGATACATACAGACTTTCGTGTCCCATTAACAAAAACATATATTTTTCAGTTTCTTAAAGAATATTTGAAAATCTTGGCAATAGGCAAACCTGAACAATCTGAATGAAAATGGGGGATAAATTTTTCCTAGTGGAATAGTTGCCTTTTTTTAATGTAAAGCCAAGATGTTCCTGGGGTCAAGCAGGCTATGTTTTTGAGTATATCATTTACATTTCTGAACAAGAATGTTTGAGTCCTTACTATCTTGTTAGTTGTGGAGTATGAATTGACCCACTACAAATGAGAATTTCAATCCGGAGAGTAAAAAGGACTCTGTTGATGAGGTATTCAGTTTCAACAAGGGCTCAGTAGCATGCTAATAGTTGCTTTATAAATGTAGTGCACTTGTTAGGCATTTCAGAGAGGCTGTAAGTCTAAAACTTCCAGGGGCATCTCTCAGTGAAGGCTGCCTCCCTTTGCCAGGGGCTGGAATTAGCAAAATCATCAGTTATAGAGACAAACTATCCTTAGTACCCAAAGTATCCCATAAGGTGCTAGGCCTCCCTTTTGATATTGGGGCCAAAATGATGAAGTATTTCCAATGAATATCAAAAGGATTCAGCATTGTGAATCCACCCACATAGTCTCAACCTTATTGGAAAGCAGGACTCTGAATTTTTAAGAGATTCTCAGGAACCTCTGTTGCAGAGAGAAGATTACATCACAGGACTTCTGACCTGCCAACCAACAGTACATTATTCAAACAGGAAAACCTTTGAACATCAGACAATAGACACTCAGGCAAAATCCTGATCTACCAACTAGTGGCAAATGGTAGAGGAGTTTGTTGCAATAGCATCTCTATCTGCCACTGTCTCATTGTTGAGTCAATCCTCTCTAGCAGACATGGGATGGGGAACTCAGGCATTAATACATCAATTCCTGGCATAGATTCAAATGTAGAAGCAAGGGAAACATTGCGTTTAACTGACTCAAAGATCTCCACTTTCTGGATTCAACAATCCATCAATATTTTGGTATTTCTGCACAGTTAGGTCTTTGGTAAAGAGAGCTGAACTGAGGTACAGGATGAGTGAATGGCAAAAGATCCTTCAAAGTTAAAGACAGGGGGCCCTGGCAAGATTTAGTGCCATCTTCCCTGGAGGTATTTGCTTACCTTACAAAGGATAATATGAACATGTGCCCAGAGGTGTTCGTAGCTCCGCTAAAAGCTCAGAGCTCCATAATTTTGCGGATCCCTCTTTGTGGTGTAACCCCTGTAGTCATAGGCACATCTAGTTCCCGCCACCTGCCTCCTGGAGAAATGAAGCATGGGGAATAGGAACAGGACTCTCTGTAAGAAAAAGATCTAGTCCCTGATCCAGAGGTTTACCCAATTTATTTTTAATGGAGATTTTGGTTTTTAATTGGGAAACTTAAGACCTGGGTACATCAAATAAAGTCATTTTCTGAGGGAAACAATCAAAACCCACAATAGAAAAAAGAAAAATTAACACTGTCTGGCCCACAGCAGAAGTCAGAGAATATATTCTTTCAATAGAAAACTTCTTGACTTCATAATTCGCCTTTTGAAATAAAACAATTTAATTTGTGGTTCTTGGTGCTGAGGTCCACAGGACAAGCTAGGAAGTCTTCAAACTTTGTGCTGAATTCTATGAGGGGTTATTTGGCTTTTTCCTGGTCTAAGGGAGAGCAGCAGTAACAGCGCCCACCTTCTGGGCCCCTCCTTTCTTGAGGTGATGAGCGCGTGGAACCGCCACAGCTTCATCCACCTTGGAACAAAGAGATTTGGGGGGGCTTCGGCATGTGCAGCTGTTCAGAGGTGTGGATCCTCAGCAGCACTTCCATAGCTTTCCAGATGGGTTTCATTGCATTGTTGGGACGAGCAGGAACCAATGTTCTCTCAGCATCTGCTTCTGTTCTTGAGGCGGTGGTGTGGCCACAAGGGAGGTATTCAAGAGCTCCTGCCCTGGTGCATAGACCACAGTCTGGGGTGGCGGCCTAAGCCGTGTGGCAGGATGAGGGCTGCGGACATTGGAGGCAGATTTGTACGGTGCAACAGCCCGAGGAGCAATGGCAGCAACAGCAGCAGGCGGCGCAAAATTCTGCACAGATGTTTGCATACCTCCAGACTGCCAACTGTTGGTCAGGCCTTGGCTCTCTGTGTATTTTTATGTATTTTAATAGTATATACTGTAGTAGTTACATTATATGTATATATTATACACATACATATTAATGAATAATTGAACTGTGGCAGGCTACTTGTTAAGTGGCAAGTAGAGTGACTTCGCAGACTCTTCATGGTTCTGGAGTCAACATTCCACAAGGACACATGAGCTGCCCTCTCTCACTCCTAAACCCACCCAAACAGATCCACTGAATCCAGCAACCTCCCCTCCCCGAAGGTATGAGCAGGATGGTATGAGCAGGTGTTTGTATTCGATAGAATCTTTGAGTCCTTCTTCTCACTGACATCCCACAGAATAGTCAACTATTTCCCTTAAAGCAGAGGAGGTCAGAGCAGAAGAAAAAGGAAGGATCGGAGAGTGCAGAGAAAGCTCCTTCCTTCTTTTACGCACTGTAAGAAGTATAAGATATTTTTCAATGAAATATTAGTTTTAGTAGGGTACTTTCTATGTTTATAGACAGGCATCAATTTAAAGTAAACAGTGCATACCACAGAATAGTTAGCAATGTTAGAAGAAATAATGGAAATTTATAACTAAAAGTGGAGAGCTTCATAAAATATATTTTGAGAGAAGAAAAGCAAGTTAAAGAAATCTTGCACACAGTAGGTGTTGGTAAATTATGACTCATGGAACAAGTTCAGTCCATGGCCTGTTATCGTGCGTTGCATGTGCTAAGAATGATTTTTACATTTGTTGATGGATAATCAATATGTAAATCAAAATTATGATGAGTTTATTTTGAGCCAGATTCGAGGTCTATAGCCTGGGGTCTTCCTTCCCCAAGGAAGAAAGGAAACCAAAGAAGTAGGGTGTACAGTGTGGTTATATACCATCTTGGGACAAAGATCATACATCACATATGATAGGGATATCTCTTTTACTACTGTCACAAGATACTTAACTGGCACAGCGGGTCAGTAGTCACAAGGTGAGCACAGCAGGTGGGTAATTAATCCTTAGTTCCCAGGAAGAGATGCTTATCCTTAAGGAAATGCTGATATGGGGAGAAGCTACATCTCTTGTCTTTAAACGCATCATTCTTGTCTTTGGGACATTGTAAATATTTAAAACAGATGTACAGTGCATGTTCAACAGGCCACATCAGGCCCTTTTGGAAAAATAAGATCAGGCTGAATTAGTTTGGAACCAAATGGCTTCCTCATATACTCCAATATATCCTATTACTTTTCATTTATTTATCACATTTTATAGAGTGGGAAGAAGGAGGAAAAGGAGGAGGAGGAGGAAGAGGGGGATGGTCGAGGGGGATGAGAAGAGGGGGGAGGACAAAGAGGAGAAGCCATGGCCACTGAGACTGTATGTATAGCCAGCAAAACATAAAATATTTACCATCGTACTGTATGGAAGATGTTTGCAAACCCTTGGTGTGCTGCAAGATGACATTTCTGAAACACGCAAACACATCCACAAACACACACACTAATACTGTATAGTTAGCATTGGTGTCTAATTTTCAAAATGTGTGCATACTTCTAGAAGCACACGTCAAGCTCAATATCTCTTATTATCAGTAAGAGCTTTATGTGGATCCAACCTTAGCTTTCTTCCTAATATGAAAACTAGATATAAATATAGAAGGGGTCTTTAACAAATCATTATTTAAAATGAAATTATGTTTTATGTAATTTTCCATGCTTTTTCTTTCTTAATATTGCCTTATAGAAATACCTCCATTTCAATTAATACATAAAACGTATATTTAATATAAAGCATACGTGAAACATGTATTATTCTCAACCTTAATTCTGTTAATAGATATTTGGCTGTTTTTTAGTTTAGTTTTGTTTTTTAACTTAAGTAATGATGTAATAACCAATCACATACCTATATTTTCATTATTGCTGATTTTACTTATATGGGATAGATCCCTAAGAGTTAAATTTCTAGGTTGCACTGTATTTATAGTTTTAATTTTAACAGCTATTGATGTATTACTTTTCATGTTGACTATAACAATTGTAATAATTCATGTTTCCACCAGCAGTGTATGAGAGAGACTCTTTCAGTCATCCTAACAGATATTTTTATTACTCTTTTTAATTTTTTCCTTTTTATTATTATTTTTATTATTTTTATTTTTTGAGGAAGATTAGCCCTGAACTAACATCTGCTGCCAATCCTCCTCTTTTTTGCCAAAGAAGACTGCCCCTGAGCTAACATCCATTCCTATTCTCCTCTACTTTATATGTGAGAGGCCTGCCACAGCATGGCTTGACAAAGGGTACACAGGTCCACACCCTGGATCCCAAGCAGACTGGGGCAGAATGTACGAATTTAACTGCCGTGCCACCAGGCCAGCCCCTACTCTTTTTATTTTTACCACTTTTACTCTGATTTATAAGATGTGGTTTTGCTTTATAATGTTGCTTGTATTAACACCAAACAATGAAATAAAATTAAGAAAAATGATATAATTTCCTCAGTGGTTATCTACTTACCTAAATTATTTTATGTGAATTTTGAGAATATATTTACTTAATCAAATTGACAGTTTTAAGGAGTTTTAAAATACATTCTTCTGTAGGAGAAATGCTAAATAAAACATTAACTGAGTTAACACAGGATTATAGATAGAAACGAACTCTACTATGATGAAGAAAGAGAATGAGAGGAAAAACAATTGGAAATGGAAAGAGAAAGAGAGAGAGAGAGAGGGTAAAAACAAAAGTCAAATAGAATGTTGGATCTAATTAGTAGAATAACACGTTATAATAACTGGACATCATAATATCAGACAGCACAGTGAATATGTGCCCTGCAATGAAGTATGGCATACGTATGTTGTATCTTGTTTGATCAATATATTTCACAGAATCCATTTAAAAGTAGAGGATAGGGAAATCGCTATAGCTTAGGTAAAAATCAGTGTATTACAGCATATTTATTGTGTATATATATATATATTTATTTATTTATTTTTGATGAGGAAGACTGGCCCTGAGCAAATATCTGTTGCCAATCTTCCTCTTTTTTGCTTGAGGAAGATTGTTGCTGAGCTAACATCTGTGGCAATCTTCCTCTATTTTTGTGAGTGTTATGCCACCGCAGCATGGCTTCAGAAGTAGTGTGTAGGTCCACACTGGGGATTCAAACCCGTGAACCCCAGGCCACCAAAGCGGAACATACAAACTTAACAACTATGCCATTGAGCTGACCCCTACATATATCTTTAAATTAACAAGTAAGTGCCCCCCAAAATCCCAGCTTCATTCAGCTACACACTCAGCTGCCATATTCTTCATCACAAATTGATTCAGAAGGGGATTTGTGACACATTTCTGGCCAACGATGTGTGAAAGTAAGTTTGCTGAAGCACCGTTTACTTCTAGAATATAAATGCATAAAGCCTAGTGTTATTTTGCTTTGAATAGCTTTCCATCAATATTTGAAACCTGAAACATCAGCAATTATCTAAGGATAAGCTAAAACCAAAGATATCAGTGAAGAGATAGAGAAAGAACGTGAGCCCCTATTGACACACGAAAGTTATTCTCTAGAGCTGGCTCTATTGAATTCTTTGTTTTTGAAATAATATATTTCTGTGTTATTACAGCCATTTTGAAATAGTATTTCTATAATTTGTGGCCAAAATCATAGTAAACAAAATGCTCAATAAAGTTCAGCCGTCGTGTGTATTGCTGTTTAGAAAAGAACAGCAGTATTTTGTTTCCAACCATTAAAATCTCCTTGAATGTTTTGTTTTACATGGAATATAAATAATTCTATGATTTTACTTTTAAAAATTAATTAAAATAAGCTATTTTTCTTAAAACAGTAAAATATAAAATGATATTTCATTTTATATTTAGAATACTGTGTATAATTGTTAAGAGCTACGTAAACAATAGAAGAAAAAACAATGCAATACATACATTATTCAGAGAAAAAACTATTATGGAGATTTATCAATTTTATTCATAAAAATTATACACTGGAATTATTTTCAATTGGGAAATTTAGTATAGTTAAGAATAGTTATTTTGATTAAAAGATAAAAATTTTGTCACAGTGTGAATGACAAATCTCTCTTAAACAGGACAAAGAAAGCAATAATCATAAATAAGAAAAGGAAAGATTGTCACATAGGACTGCATTAAATTTAAAACATCTTTTCTCCGAAAGGCAGCATTTATAATGACTGGGAGAAGATGCTTAGGATACATATATCTAAAACAAAGGGCTAATATTGAGAATATATAAATAACTCCAGGGAATCCATAAGCCAGAGATGAACCACCATACAAATAGTCAAAATACTTGAACAGATATATTTCAAAAACACGTTACAAGTTTCCAGGAAGCAAATGAAAAGTGCTCAAAATAATTCCTCAAGTTAAATATAGATTAAGACAAAAATAAAATGCCCCTACATGCCCAGAATGGCTAAAGTTAAAAATACTGGTGGTATCAAGTGTTGCTACGGATGTAAACAACTGGAAACCTCATACGTTACACGTAAATCCATACAAATCAGCAAAAACACTTGGGTAACTGGAAGTATTTATTAAACATAAGCTTATGTTGACCCTGTGACCTGTCAAATCTACTCTTCCAAGTACACCTGTGGTAGCAGAATAACGACCCCCCCCCCGCCAAATGTCCATGAATATGATACTTACATGAAAAAACAGACTTCACAAATGTGATTAAAATAAGGATCTTAAGATAGATTATCTGGGTGTGCCCAATGTAATCACAAGAGTCCTTAGCAAGAGCGTGTCAGGAGCGTAACTGTAAGAGTGTTACAGTGGGAGAAAGTTGTGACTCACTGTTAGTTTGAAGATGGAAAGAGGACAAAGAGCTAAGGAATGGGGACAGCTTATAGAAACTGGAAAAAGCAAAAAAAAAAAATACTTCCTTAGAGTTTCCAGGAAAAATGCAGTGCTCCCAACACTTTGATTTTAGCCCTATGAGCTCCATTTTGGACCTCTGACTTCCAGAAATGGAAGATAATAAACGTTTATTGTTTTACATAAGTACATTTGTGTCAATTTGTTACTGCAGCAATAGGCAACTAACAAAACGTCCAATGAATGAATGTATATGACCATCAAAAGAATGTTAAATGAATGTGTACGACCACAAAAGACATCCACAATATTCACAGTGAATTCATTAATAATTGCCTAAAACTGGACACAATATTTATCAATGGTATAATGTAAAAGTACACTGTTATATAATAGGTACTTATACTTACAATTTGGCAACAATGACAAAAAACTGAAGCTAAAGACAACATTAACGGCTCTCATAGATACAGTTATGACCAAAAAAATCAGACATACGAGAATACTTATCGTGTGAATACATTCCTCTTTATTTCAAGAATACATAAAAAAATGATGATGATAGTAGTCAGAATAATGGTTATATTTACAAATGTGCTAATTTACTGGTAGAGAGCAAGATTGTGTATTCCTGGGGGCTGGAAATGCTCCATTTCTTGGATGAGGTTACATGGATAAATACATATGCACCAAATTACCAAATTGGACATGATATTTGTGATATTATGTATATAATCTCACGTGTGTGTGTGTATATATATATATGTATACATATACCCACACTTATATAACATATACACGTTTATAAATATACAACAAATAAATATATATACATTTATATATACAATTTCATTTTTCAAAAAGCAGTCATTTATTTATTTTAAAAATCATTAAAATTTATAGAAATGTTTTAAAGTTACACATCAAAAAGTAACATATGTGTATATGTATTCAATTAAAAATAAAAAATGACTATTCTGAATATCAAATTGTGTAGCAGAAGAAAAATTTAAAATTTTGAATTCACTTAGCCTTCAAAAGTCTCCATTAAATAACACAAAATGAGAACTGCAAAAGCATTCACACATTAAACTGGAAGGAATAAACTCACAAATTCTGATGCTTTGAAATAATTATAGCACGGCAGAAAAGATAAGTGCTCTGTCACTTAAAAGTAAAAAGTGTTGTCAGTCCTCTGACCTAAATGCCTTAATTTCCTGGCTTTTTGTTGGAACCATCCTGTAGTTTCACCTCTACATTTGCTGTGCTTTGGTTAATGATCACTGTTCCCAAACTTAGCTATGAAATTCTCTTAAAATCATTTAATTCAATAAACCTCGCTGATGCACCCAGATCCTTATTGCCTCAACTTAATTTCAAAGAGAATGAATGTTCATAAACTAAGACACAGATTTCTTACATTATACCACATCAAATTTCATTAATTAATATGATGATTTTCTCTAAGGCATTTGTTTTATTTTTCATATGTTTCATAGTTTCCTCAGAGAAAAAAAGCTAAATCATTGCAATTCACGACATTCTGATCTGCCATTAAACTTCATGGCTGTTATAAAAATAAACAAAGCTTCATTCTTGCACCAGTTTATTTATACTAATGTAGAACAACTCCGGATTTTCAACTTTATATTGTGCTAACATGTTTAGATGATGGTACCTATGACTGTTTTATAAACATGACTGTTTTTCAATGAATGCCTTGTATTCTACTGTGGGATACCTCATAATCCATCCCAAATCATTATAGTCTAAGTTTCTTTTCATAAAAAACTATTATGGCAAGCTTTAAGTTCTTTGTCTCCTACTCTCTGTCAGTTGAATACTTCCTTAATTGTCGATGTTTTCTAAAATATGCAAATTCTTCCTCAACATCGATAATGAACTCATTTTATGTTCTTCAAATTTTATTCTATTTTACTCATTAGGCTGGTAGCCTTTATTACATTGAATATATTAAGGCGCCTATTTACTCTACTTCAATGATGTTAAATAAATTTTATAACATAAGCTGGTAATTAGAAATAAATTCCAGGAAGAATAAGAACTAAAAGTAAACATTGACAATGATCATTACTGTAAACTATTTTCCCCTGCGTATTTATTGGAAAAGAATCATTTCAATGAGTGATATATCTTTTATCTATGTATGCAAACATATTTTTATATCAAAGAAAAAAGAGATATTAGAATATATAAATCTCTAGATTTGGAAAAATCGCTAAATTCTTCAAACACTGTGACATATGTCATATAGGTTAATTTATATACTAT
Organism: Equus quagga; assembly: GCF_021613505.1. NCBI lineage: Eukaryota > Metazoa > Chordata > Mammalia > Perissodactyla > Equidae > Equus > Equus quagga. The sequence continues at coordinate 22,015,081 of NC_060269.1, forward strand.
AGTCACATATTTCTTTCTACAGAAGTATATAGACATTCACCTCTTGCATTGCTAAAATTCCTACATGTTAACAATTAGAGATATTTATTGATGTGAGTGGTGATTTGCTGAAAGAAACACAAAAACCTATAACCTTGAAATTCATTTTGCTATAAACATCAGATTCAAGAAGTTTCAAAAAGCAATAGTTTATTTTAACAAATGATTGCAATTTTATTAACACTTTACATGAGCTATATGTCAAAAAGTAGATTCTGTGATTTTCAAAAGAACATCAGGACATTTCTCCTAAAGGTTTTAGATTTAAAAAGAACTTTTGCTCTAGGTGGCTATAATTCAGCTTTTATTTTCTTTGTGACCATAGGTAAAGTACTTGAACTGCCTATTCCTAGGTTAAATTATCAGTGATTTAGATTTAATGATGCATATCCTTCATAACAAAACATACTTTTTAACACTCTAATGCTTCTGAAATATAACACAACTTCATACACCGTCTCCATTTTAAAACTATTGGCATTTTAGAAAGACACCACATACTAACATCTGCTCAGCCTAACATACTTAGATGCTAGCGTCAAGCCTAGACATAACTGAAAAGTGCCATTATCTGTATATCAATATATCTGTATATCTATACATCTATGTATACATATATTTATTAATCTCTATCATCTATCTATTTATCTTCTTATCTGTCTATCTATCCATATACATCTTATAAAAAGGCCTTATTTTGGAATGTATTGCAAAATGTATTTTTGTTGAATATCATTTTAACATCAATGCTAGTTATAATAGAATGAATACAGGAAATTGGAGGAATCTATAATTAATTTTTCAGGTTTCCTAGTTGGTTAAAGTACTTAACTGAGAAGTAGGAGGGTACGAAACGTATTACCCTGAATCAGCTCTGAATTATCAAAAAACAAAATCCTAGACTTTAAAAATCAACCCATAAATCAATTAATTAATAAGCAAGTAAATAATAGTGGCCTTAACAAACTGGAATATATTTAAATTGAAAAACTTCCTTGCTTTCCCAATAAGCCCCTTTACTTGCTGGCAAAGGTTTCTAATGGGTAAACTGTCGCGGTATATTTTAGTCTGCTTTCCGCTGTCACATTTGAATAAGGACCACTAAAATAAATTTTATCAAAGTTGAATTCACTCCCTTTGCTGCAACATGGAAGAATTACTACCCTGATATTGCCTCAGTAATGTCTCAAAAGGAGGAATCTGATGAAAGATATGTACAGAGTTTGAGGGTCTTGGCTTGCGGGCTTTAAAGCACATCTATAAAGGCAGGCCACTGAGTGCACTGGGCAAATTTCCTGGCACACTGTGTAGCATCAGCAGACCCAGTAGGATGAAAATCTTGAAGAGGATTCTGATGAGCAAATTTTTGTTCCAAAAAGTGAGCGGTTTGTCCAGCTGAGCAAAGCGTTGACAAGAATAGAAAGCGACTTGGCCAAGTGAACACATTATTTGCCCACATAATTGGTTTACCAGAATTTTCTAAAGCAAACAGTGAAGTTATTTACTGGTTTAGAGTCTGACTTTCCTGGTTAAGAAATCTGGGAGCAAACTGTTAATCGATGTCAACATAGTTCAACTCAGTTAACATTCCCATCAGTTGAGTTTAAGTAGATCATCTCAGCTTTCTGTCACTTTCAAGTTCATTCTCCATTTATCCTAACCTGAAACATAGGCTGATAGTATCTAGGTCTGTGTTCCATCCAGATCTGCACCGCTGTTTGAAGGGTCAGGCTCTATAGTTTCAAGTTTCCTATGATGGTTCTTTGAACACCTGTGAAAACGAAATATTTCAGTTCTTTTTGTTGGATTATCTTTTTTTTTATCTGTGGATGCACAACAATATTTAAGACAATCATTAAAGTGTATGTCTAAACTAGTTAACCCAGCTTCCAAATAACAGAACAACTGGGGAGAAGTTTCTAGATTTGGTACCAGTCTGTTTTAAAAATCACCCATTATTCTAATTTTACATTTTTATATACATGTTAGTAACAATGAAGATTGAAAAGTGATCTTTTGGAATATATGGACCACATTCCTGACAAATGACTGCAGAAGTAGTCCTTCGGGAAGCTAAATGAATATCAGTGTTCATATTTTCACTACACCTTGTACCATACCAGTGGTCTTAGAAGTAACGTCCATGCTGTAAGTGTCTCGTTTTTACCATGCAATGGCAAAATGTCATTATTCTGTCTTCTTGAGCCTTTCTTTACAAATTATTGTAGTCTTTGAATTCCTTCCTGTCTAAAATCTTGAGCAATGACTCTTTGATCAGGCTGAAACTAGGCTTAAAACCAATCATAAATGGTTCATCCTGCTTTTAAGCAAGTTTCACTTCAAGAGGCTATCAGATTTTGGAGGTTTCTGATTGACCAGAGAGAAAATGAAGAAGTAAAAAAGGAGGGATATGAATGGAGGATAATGGAAGATCATAGAATGGGAAGAGAAATAATATACTGAAAGCAGTTTTAAACTGTGATTTGAGGGTATCTTAAAGAAAGATATTTTGAGGTTGTTTTTTAAAAAAACAATTTTACAGTTTGAATTTCTTTTGGAAGATTCCTTATAACAAAAATAAAGCAGAGCATTGGATATTTGAATTATTGATCCTCCTTTTTCCATGGCACCTCTCAAACATCGTTCATATCAAAAGTTCCCTAATGTGACTACTGAATTCCAAATTATGCTCAGTGATATCATGACACTTAGAAAGAGTCGACACATGATATAAGTTTATAGAAGCATGAGTCCAGGCCAGAGGTGGCAAGGAGTTGGCCTGAAATTAACATGGCAATCGTTGGTGATACATCTTATTTGCTTACTTTGTGTCTTGGCCCCTAACTAATGATTTGCTATCTCTAATTTCAATCTCCCAAATTTTAAATTCCCAGTAGACAGGATATTCAGAGAGGAGGTGTCTTCTGGAATCAGGCTTTCAGAAATAAGACAAGACAATAATATGGAAATTTTTCCTACACTTTGAGATGACTCCAATGCAGAATTTTCCCTATAAAGATGCCCGTGTGAAAAGACCTTCTGAACTTGTCATCTTCAAGGTCAGCCTAAGAGACGTTTGTATCAATCTCCACCTGTACTCTATCCTTGGATACTCAAAGCACAAAGTGATTAGGAGAGTCAGAAAGAAAAACGGTAATAGGTCACTCATAACATAGCAAACTTCTACTAGGAATAAGATTTTTCAAATGTTATTAGATAATCAATGAACTCACATAAAAGAGTTTTGCATTTCTATCAGACAAAATAAATTCAGGATTTTGCAGCTCAGCAAAAAAGGAATCAAAGCGCAGATCAAAGATGAGACCTTCCACACCATCATGGTCAGAGAGACCTGCACGTGATGAAGGAGGCAGTGACTGGAGGGGTATGTCTCCAGGCCAAAAGATAGCAATGAGCGATGGCAATCCCCAGAAGCTAGGAAGAGTCAAGGAGGGGTCTTCCCGGAGAGCCTCAGACGAGAGCACGGCCCTGCCAACTCCTTCATTTCAGACTCCAGCCTCTAGAACAGTGGCAGACTAATTTCTGGGTTTTTTAGAGTGTTTCTTTTTTTGTTTTTAGATATGCTTTTTGGTGAGGAAGATTGGCCCTGAGCTAACATCTGTTGCCAGTCTTACTCTCTCTTTTTTTTTCTCCCCGATGCCCCAGTACATAGTTGTATATCCTAGTTGTATGTCATTCTAGTTTTTCCATGTGGGATGCCACCACAGCGTGGCTTGATGAGCGGTGTGTCTGTCCGTGCCCAGGATCTGAACCAATGAACCCCGGGACGCTGAAGTGAGCCCACAAACTTAACCACTCAGCCACAGGGCTGGCCCCTAAATTTCTGTTTTTAAGCTACTCAGTTTGTGGTAATTGGTTATGGCAGCCCTAGGGAACTAGCACAGTTAGTAACAAGTTTTCTGAAGCAAGCAGTGAAATTACTTATTGAGTGTGTGTTTTTTTAGTCACATTTAATGGAGTAATAATTTTCCAGAACAAATAGTTAAATCATGTTGACAAAGGTGACCTCAGGTCTCAATCCCAATAGTTAATTATGTGAAAGCTCGTGGACTCAGTTCATATCAACTGGCCTGGTATCACGTCTTTCTTTGGATAAATTATTTTATCAGTCATTAAAGCTAGCTGATCATCAGAATCTTACAGATGGCTTAAACACACACACACACACACACACATACACACACATGCGTGTACTTTCCCTGGACTCACCTTCAGATATAATGAATCACAGCTTGGCAGTGACTTCTTTTATAAACATAAGAGATATCTTAGAATCAGAGATAATATACAGTTTTTACTGACTACCTTAAATTATTCCCCCTCCCAATAATAAATCATAGGGAAATTCTAAAATATATTTTTCCATATTCCACTAATATCTCGCTTGTCTCAAAAACTTACTTATAGCTTCCTTTCAGGTTGTTTTATTTGTGTGACCTGTCATGGTTAAATGTGCTTATATATGTATATATGTACACATGCAATAAGTTAGACAATACGAGATCTGGAATGAAAAGCATATTATTTAAGCTTTGCCTGAAACAACTAAAATATTTTGAGTAAATTTCTAAATTCTGATTTTGTAGAAAACACATTAAGTAGCTGATTTCATTCATTCTCTCTGAAGCTTAAGCGTTGAATTCACAGGAAGATCAACATCACCACCATTTTCCTATATTCCTCTTCATACACGATACTTCGCATGTACCACACAGTTTGTTTAGTGATGCCCTTCTTTTTGTCAGCACAGCCTCCCCAGACACAGCTTCTAGTGTCTTTGTTATCAGTAATTTTACGCTGAGAATCATAGAGCTGTGCATTTGGGGGCATCTCATTCTATCTCACTGCTTTGTCTACATGGAATCCACATCTCTTTGCTTCTTCCTATACTCACAAGTTTAATGTGGGTGACAGTTAATAGACAAAAGCACTCATTTTAAGTCCCAGCTCCATCCAAAAAATATCTACACAAGTTTTCAAACTGGGTGATAATTTTCCTAAAAAGTATGAAGTACATTTTCATTTAATGAAGAAAAATGGTTTAAGCCACTATCAGGGGAAAGACAATAGTAAAGAACATAGTTTTCTATTTAATGAGACTTTCCCATTTCTTAAGAAGGAGCGATGATAATATTTACTGAATATACTGCCCTACTTCCTAATAAGGAACATCTGTAGGCAACAATTCAGGAGGCTAAATTCCTCTGAATTGAGCTCCCAATATTTTGCTTACAGACGAAGCCCTGGGTAATAATAAAAAGAAATAAGAGTTTATCTTTGTTCCATCAAAGTTCCCATTCTTTCTAATATCTCCCCACAGGTAATCTAGTTTGTTTATTTCATTTTTTTATGCTTCATACAGCTTAAATTATGTCCTTTTCTTACCTATATGTTTATATTTTTAAAACCCCATTTTGAGACAAAAGTATTTCAAGCCTTGTAAATTATTGTAACCCACAGCTGGTGACGATTTTTAAGGATAATTAGGCCCATAATATTTGGCACAACATTCTTTCTCTAGTGCTTTCCCAGAGGTAATCTTGTTTTTCTTTTCTTTTCCTTTTTTTTTGATATTATTTTTTTCCTTTTTCTCCCCAAAGCCCCCCTGTACATGGTTGTATATTCTTCGTTGTGGGTCCTTCTAGTTGTGGCATGTGGGATGCTGCCTCAGCGTGGTTTGATGAGCAGTGCCATGTCCTCGCCTAGGATTGGAACCAATGAAACACTGGGCCGCCTGTAGTGGAGCACGTGAACTTAACCACTCGGCCACAGGGCCAGCCCCTCTTTTCCTTTTTTTTAATGGGACAAAAAAGGGTATGAGATGGAATCCCATCCCTTGTTCTGCAGTTACTATTTAATCCTCTTGGGCTGTCTATAAAACTGGGAATTCCGGTACTCATTGTCACGTTGACTTCCTAACACTTACGAGGTTATTTTCTCTCTCCTATAAAATACGTTTTCACCACTTCCTAATGGGCAAGCAGTCCACCACTTTGAGATCTGGGACTTCATATGTTTTTGGAACTGGAGACCAGGGACAGTAAATAGAGGAACAAAGTGACAGACGTTCAATAATTGGGGCAGGGAAGTGTGGCAGAAGGGTATTTGGGGTGGAGTATGTTGGTGGGCAAAGAAAGGGACCTGGAGAACGTAAATATAGCCAGGCGTTAGAGCATCGCCTTCCGCTGTGAACAAAGTATACGTCAAGACGGGAAGCTATCGTCACTCCCTCTTGGTACTGTGCTTTCTGGCTGAGAATTCGAGAGCCACATATTTGAAATAGTGATAGCCAAAGGTGGGTGGAAGAAGAAAACTTACATATGTGCTCAAAGCTTGAGGCTTTGTAATTTGTTTGGAGAAGGTAATTAAAAGGGATGGATGAGAGAGTACACTCGTGGACAGGATCAAGGACAAGGTCTGAAAGCACTGGATGTTGTGCTTGTCTCCATCAAAACTGTTTAACTGGTGTCAACATTAGAGGACCCCACACAGACCCTACACTTGAACTTGCAGCTGATACTGGACAAACTGACACCTTCACCTGGGCAATTCGAGCCTAAATCAGACTACCTGGATGCAAACAGAATGCAAGGACTACTATTTTTAATGTGAGAGCGTAAAATGAAAGATGTTGATTTTGCTGAGAACTATCAGTGTGAGAAGAAAACTCTATAGATTTCATATTTTTATAAAAGATTTCCCCTCATATATGATCCACTTATTATGTATCTCATAATTCACAGTATCTCAATGTTATGTAAGTTGTATTGATATGTTAGATTAATTTACTGGAATATTTAATTAAAATATTCAGGTTATGCATGTCAAAATTATAAACAATAATAACACCAATATTTATATTTTATCTTACAATTATTAATCCATATTTTCACAAATATTGCCCTTAAAATCTAATTCCTTTAATTACATATAAAAATTAGCTTCTGTACATCAACCTTTCTTCAGATTACATAATGTGTTGGAAAATTGTTTCTAACATCATAACATTGTTTTTCTTCAAACCGTAAAAGAAACAAACAGAAAGTATTGTTATTCTACTCATAATTAACGACTGAGAATGCTTTAAAGGACTTAAATTTTGTGAATGGAAAGACACAATATTAAAATGTTATTTTAAAGGTACAACTAAAATGTTAACTATCGCTAAGTTAATTCTCAGTTTTCCAGAGCAGATTTAAAGTAGTGAACATTTTAATTCTAATATTTAGTACATATTCTTCAAAGCGGATGATGGGTGTAAGTATTTCACTTAAAAGCAGATAGAACGTTATTTTTAGCTGTCTGAAATGCTGCTTGTCCCTATTCACAAAGCAGCCCATATAATCAACTTCAGAACTTAATGATATTGTTCAAGTGAATAGGAATATAGGAAGCAAGACTAAAGAAAGCCAAGTGAATTGTAATAGTGCACTTTGCTTTTGCAATTGGACAGGTAATTATTATTTCTCAGGATGCCATAGTCCAGCAGTTAAACATTTGAAAATTAATTTTAGAAATCTTAATTAAAACAAATTAATGGTTCTATTGTAAAGAATTGCCAAAAATACTTTTGTAGAATAATTGTAGCATATTACCTTGGGTTTTACATTAAAAGTTAGGATAACATATTTCTGTGACATCACTGAATTTATGATATCTTAGAAAAGTATTAATATATTATTTGAAAGTACTTTGAAAATGTTTTATTCTGTTAGTGTAGTATTTGACATTCTTAAACATCCACAGTATTTACTTTTGAAATATGTCTAAAAGTAGCATATGTAAGCCAATGCATATTACAGAGATATTAATATAACATATATAAAGTATTAGTCTGTCCTAATATAATCTTTACTAACCTGTATTTCTATTCAATTACAATATAGAGATTTTTATTGATAAAAATCTAATACAACAAAATTTAACACATGTATATTTTAATTGAGCTAAAATTTACATACAGTGAAATGAAAAAATCTTAAGTTTATTAGTCAATTAGTTTTAAAAAGTGCATAGACCTGTGAAACAAATACACCTCTCAAGAAGCAGAAAACTTCTTTTGCCCTAGAAGCTATGCTGTGGCCCTCCCAGTCAAAATCTCACTCAGAAAACACTCATACTCTCATTCTTTTCAACATTGGTTGGCTTAACTTATTCTATAAATTCCTATAAATGTAATAACACAGTTTCTATTCTTTCCTTTTGCTTCCGTCTTTCAGCATGTTTGCCAGATTCATTCATGTTGTTTGTATAAATATTTTTTCCCATGTATGCTGAGTAGCATTCTTCTATATGAATTTGCCACATTTTTATTATTGATTCACCAGTTGATGGGTATTTTAGGTGTTGTGGTTTGTTTATCATGAATAAACCTACTATGTACATACACATGGATTTCTTTTTTTAGAAAGTAAACACATTTTATTATTTCAATCAAGTTGAATTTTCTGTGTGCGTTTGACATTAATGTTGAATGCTCCCTGTGCAACTGAGAAGAATACACATTCTGCACTTGGTGGCTTATTGTGCTTCACTTGTCAATTAGGTCAAGTTGGTTGATAATTGTTCAAATGTTTAATATCCTTTATACATTTTTTCTTGTATAATTCTATCAAGTATAGAGAGAAGGATATTAAAATTTTTAACTACAATTGTGGATTTCTTTATTTCTCTCTTTAGTTCTTTCAAATTTCACTTTAGATATTCAGAATCTCTGTATTGGGGCAAATTAATTTGCTGGGTAGGTCTTCATGAGTAATCAACTATTTTATTTATCAAACGACCTTCAATACCTGTTTTAGATCTCCTTGTTTTGATGTCTACATTTCTATTTTAATATAGCCATTTGGTTTTTGCATGATTAATATTTGCAGAGTACATATTTTTCCATCCTATTACTATTAATGTCCCTTTTTTTAATGTTTATAGAGCATCTCATAATCAACACATTTCCTCCTCTTGTTTGTAATGCAGTCTGACAAACTGTTCCTTTTAATTCTGATATGATTCTATTTATATTTAATGTAGTTGTTTATACATGGTTTGGTTTAGATCTACTATCTTCCTCTTTATTTTATGTTCGACCCCTCTGTTTTTTAGTGCCTTTTTTCCCTTTTATTTCCTTCATATTTTGGATTAATCTGGTATTCCTTAGTATTATATTTGATCTCTTTTATTGGTTTCTCAGCTGATGCCGGGTCGGTGAGCTGAAGAGTCGAAAGAAAGATTTCTTGGACTCTCAAGATCTGGCAGTAGTGCTCTTTTATTTAGAGAATAGTGTGGAATAGCATGGGGACAGGACCCATGGGCAGTCAGGCTGCTGCGTGGGGACAGGACCTACGGGCAGGAGGAGCCGCTGCTGCTGCCCCTGCTACTGCTGCAAACATGGGTGGAGAGTAAGGCTAAATTTAAGGCATAGGTATGTGAGCCATGCCTTTACAAGACAAAGGAAAGAACACATAAAAAAGTTAAAATGGTATCAGTGCAGGTGGGGTCTGGCCATTGGGTGGTCCCACAACTTTTAGATAAGAATCAAATCGGATTAAGCAAGGGCCAGAAGCCACCACCCTAAATCAGTTACATGAGGTTGCCAGACAGTAACCAATTTAAGTTCTTGCCTTTGGCATTGATTAAGAGTTTCTAGAGACAAGGTCATCTCCATTCTTCCTGGCACAGAGAGGGAGGCATCCCCACAGATGGGGGTTTCCCCCACAAATGTGAATGCCTCCCAACAAAGGGTAAGCAAACTCTGCTCCTTGGAGCCTGCTTCTCATCTGCAGTTTTAAAAGTAACCAGCCTAAAATCCTCATCATCAGCCAAAGGTGTGTGTGTGTGTGTGTGTGTGTGTGTGTGTTCATGTATATGCTCTAGGGTTCAAATCTGCAACTTAACACCATCTTTCATGAAAGAATTTTATGTAACTTCATGTAAAAAGTAAGAATACTACAGCAATATACTTTAACTTACTGCTTTTTAGTTTTTGTAATTCCATCTGATACTGTGAACTTCCTTTCTCACACAATAGTTTGAGAAAGATTGGTATTTATTCTTCTCCGAATGTTTGGTAGAATTCACTGGTGAAGCCGTCTGATCCTGGACCTTTCTTTGTTGGGAGTTATTTGATTACTGATCTAATCTCCTTACTTGTTATCGATCTACTCAGATTTTCTATTTCTTCATGATTCATTCTTGATAGTTTGTATGTGTCTAGGAATTTATCCATTTCTTTTAGGTTATCTAACTTGTTGAGGTATAATTATTCATAGTTGTCGCTTATGATCCTTTATATTTCTGTGGTATCAGTTGTAATGTCTTTTCTTTCCTTTCTGATTTTATTTATTTGAGTCCTCTCTTTTTTTTTCTTAGTCCAGCTAAGTTTTTCAATTTTGTTGATCTTTCAAAAAACCCAGCTCTTAGTTTTGTCAATCTTCTTCTGTTTTTCAAGTCTCTGTTTCATGTATTTCTACTCTGATCTTTGTTATTTTTTCCTACTGTTAAGTTTGGGCTTAGTAAGTTCTTTCTTTTGTGACTTGAGACATAAAGTTAGGTTGTTTATTTGAGATCTTTCTTTTCCTTAATATAGACATTTATCAATCCAAACTTCCCTCTTAGAACTGCTTTCACACCATCTTATGGGTTTTGATATTTTGTGCTTTCACTTTCATTTAATTCAAGATTTTTTTTTTTATTTTCCTTTCGATTTCTTCTTTAAAATCCAACCCTTTGGTAGTTTACAAAGAAGGACCTTGGGCGTAGTAGTTTGGGACTTCAAAGGGGAGGAAAGCAATTCACATGGAAATGGAAAAACAAATGTTTGGTAAACAGAACTTGGATTAGAGTGGGCACCAGCAAGGATCCTCCCAACCTAGGCTTACCCAGATTTATCTATGGTGATGGCCTGTCCTAGGGACAGGTCTTTTAGCTTAAATTCTTTTAGGCAGTTAGAGGGAAGGTCAAAATTTCTTTCAGAGTCTTTTGTTCTTAAAAATAATCAAGCCAAAGAGATCCACTTTGAGGTGGTCAATTTTGATTCCCTCCAATGCCATTGTGGTTGGAAAAGATATTTAGTGTGATTTCATTCTTCTTAAATTTGCTAAGATTTGTCTTGTGACCTATCACATGATCTATGCTAGATAATGTCCTATGTGTGCTTGAGAAGAAGGTGCAGTCTGCTGCTCTGGATGGAATGTTTTGTATACATCTGTTAGGTCCATTTGGTCTAAAGTGTAGGTCAAGTCTAAAATTTCCTTGTTGATTTTCTGTCTGGATGATCTATCCATTGTTGAAAGCTGGGTTTTGAAGTCCCTTAATGTTATTGTATTGTTGTCTATTTCGCCCTTCAGATCTTTATTTGCTTAATATATTTAGGTGTTCTGCTGTTGGATGTGTATATATTTATGTTTGTGGTACCTTCTTGATGAGTTGATCCCCTTAACATTGAACAATGACCATCCTTGTCTGTCATTACCTTTTTTGGCTTGAAATCTATTTTGTCTCATATAAGTATAGCTATCTCTGCTCTCTTTTGATTTTCTCTTGCATGGAATATCTTTTTCCATCATTTTACTCTGTGCTTATATGTGCCTTTAAAGTTGAAGAGAGTCTCTTATAAGTAGCATATAGTTGGGTCTCAATTTTTTTTATCCATCCAGCCACTCAATGTCTTTTGATAAGAGAATTCACTCCATTTACATTTAGAGTGATTATTGATAGATAAGGACTTATTAATACCATCTCATTTATTTTTTCTAGATTTTTTGTTGTCCCCTTGCTCCTTTCTTCTTCTCTTGCTATCTTCCTTTGTGAATTGATGATTTTCCATAGCAGTATGCTCTGATTCCCTTCTTATCTTAAATGAATCTACTGTAGGTTTTGCTTTGTGGTTACCATAAGGATTACATAAAACGTGTTATATATATAACAGTGTGTTTTATGCTGGTAATTTCAAAAGCATATAAAAAGTTTACCTTTTTACTTTTCCCTTTTATGCTTTTGATGTCACTATTTACATCATCTTTTTATATTGTGTATCTAGTAACAAATTGATGTAGCTATAGCTATTTATACTACTTGTGTCTTTTAACCTTATATTAGGATTAAGTTGTTAACACATCACCATATTAAAGTATTAGTGTATTCTGAATCTGACTATATGCTTACCTTTAACAGTGTCTTGTGTAATTTCATATATTTTCATGCTAGTAATTAGCATCCTTTCATTTAAGCTTGAAGAACTCCTTTCAGCATTTCTTGTAAAGTAGGTTTAGTTTGACTAGTTCCCTCAGCTTTTGTTTATTAGGGAAAGTCTTTAGCTCATGTTCATTTCTGAAGGACAACTTTGCTGGGTAAATTATTCTTTGTTGGCAGTTTCTTTCTTTCAGCATTTTGAATATTTCATGCCATTCTCTACTAGCTTGCAAGGTCTCTGTTGAGAAATCTGCTCATAGCCTTATGGAGTTTCCCTAGTATGAGAGAAATATTTTTTCTTGTTGCTTTTTAAATTCTCTCTTTCTGTTGGTTATCATGCAATTTTATTATTACGTGTTGGAGAAGATCATTCTGGACTGAAATTTTTGAGGTGACCCATTAGCTTCATGAAGTTGGCTGCTCAAATCTCTCCTCATGTTTGGGATATTTTCAGGTATTATTTATTTAAATAAGCTCCCTACCCTTTTCTCCTTTGCTTCTCCTTGTGGGACTTCAAAGATGCATGAATTATCTTGATGGTGTACCATAAGTCTGCCAACAACAATATCTGTGGGATGAATGTTGACGAAGTCTTCAGGGAGTCCATGCAACTGTTCTGGCTGTGGGTTCCTTCTTTAGTGCAAAAATCTGCTGAGTTTGTCTGTAGAACAGGTCTCTGTGAACCAAAATTGCTCCTGTTACAGGGCTGCTATAAATAACCCCTGCTTTTTTCCCTTGTTTCTAGCTGCCTCTATGTATCTCAACTTTGCCAATCTGGGTGGGGTGAAACTGAAGTGGACCTTTGTGTAGTGTCCTAAAAGGCTAGAGAAGTTGGTTGCTCACCCACATTTCCTTTACTGGAGATGAAGTCACTTTCTAGCTGGGAAGTTTCCTCTTGGCACTGAGAAATGCCAGCTTGGGGAATGGGATGATGCAGACAAAATGAAACTATCTTCCTTCTCTTCTTGTTCAATTATTCTCATTTTTTTGTTCCACTGTGTTGCTAAAATTTCTTAAGTGGCTTCTAGAGCTCTCGCAGAGCTGTTTTTGTTCATGGATGGCTGTCTAATTGTTGATCTTTGTGGGAGCACAGAGAGGCTGGGATCTCATACATCACCATTTTGGTCATTGAGCCCTGTCTTATTTTCTTTGTGGCACTTATCACCTCCCATTCACTGTCCCCTCCTGCTGGAATGGAGGCCCAGTGAAGCAGGACATTTGTTCTGCTCACTGTTGTATCTCCAGTGTTTAGAAGATTCCTGATATGTAGTCAGCACTAAATAAATAACTGCTGACTAAATAACCAATTGAATTAGTCAGAAATTGGATGGCAATGCAAGATTATCTTCAGCCTTGATGTAGAACTGGTGTACACTCTGAATCAGATTGGAAGTATTTAGGGGAATATTAACTAAGAAACAGAATATCAGAGATGGGAATCAATCCTCTGATTAGAATTATTTGCAATTCCTTGGCAAAACAACTTCATGAATAATAAATTAGAAATACCACTTCATATGTCCTGCTCAAATTTTACTTATTTATTTATATTTTTTATACCTTGTTGCTTTTTCAACTATAGATTTTTTAAGGATAGAGTAATTCTTTCTAAAAACAAACAAACAACATTCTCTTAAAAACACATGATGAAGTTAGAATAGTTCCCTGAGAAAGATGAAAATGTGCGCCTGTTTCTAAATTTGTTTCTATTGTAATCTTGTCGGCACAAGCGAACTTTTTTCTGTATACCGCCAAAAGTATCAGCAAATGGAGAAGGATCACCATATAATACATGTGCTGGTCCATTTTTATTAATCTTACAATCCATCAACTTTTGACTACTTAAGAACAGGCAAAACTTTTTGGCTAACATCTATTGCTAATCTTCCTCTTTTTGCTTGAGGAAGATTGTCACTGAGATAATATCTGTGCCAATCTTCCTCTGTTTTGTATGTGGGATGCCACCACAGCACGGCTTGATGAGTGGTGTGTAGGTCTGCACCAGGGATCCAAACCTGTGGACTTGGGCCATCGAGGTGGAATGCACAAACTTAACCACTATGTCAGTGGGCTGGCCCCCAGGCAAAAATTTTTAATTGCCTACATAATTAAGAAAAGTGGAAGACTTTCTTTCTCAGTATTAAAGTATTTTGATTCAATGCAATGTTAAAACCAACAATAAATTTTATGATATAATTTGTTTTTTAAATTTTTCATGTCATAGGTATTAGAACATTTAATATGTGATGACATACATTTCACACTATTATTATTTTTATTTAATTTTTTTTATTTATTTTTTGTGGGGAAGATGAGCTCTGAGCTAACTACTGCCATCCTCCTCTTTTTGCTGAGGAAGTCTGGCCCTGAGCTAACATCGTGCCCGTCTTCCTCTACTTTATACGTGGGATGCCTACCACAGCATGGCTTTTGCCAAAGGGTGCCATGTCTGCATCCGAGATCCGAACAGGCGAACTCCGGGCCGCCAGAAGCAGAACGTGCAAACTTAACTGCTGCGCCACTGGGCCAGCCCCACTATTATTATTTTTAGAATCAAATTTAGACATATTATATTTAAAATATGATTTCTGTGTTAAAGGCCACTGATAAAAGAAACCTTATGTTTTCTTTTTTTATACATGCTTAAAATTATTACCTTAATGCAGTAATTGCTATAATATAATTTAGCAGGTGTTTAATATATGCTAGCTCATTTTTTACCTATATGAGATACCCTTGAAGCATGTACTTTGAATCTCCAAAATTAATATGCATGTAATTTTATCAGCACTGCTAATTTATTATCTTGTTATAAGTAGCCATTAATTTAATACTCCCCTGATTTCAGGAAAACAGAAAGGAAATGCACAATCCATTTTTCACAAATAAGTATAAAAAGGATTCTTGAAACAGGAATGAGTTCATTAGCAGCAATCCAATTGCAAAAGATGAATCTCATAACAATGACTAACAAAAAGCTCCTTGCGGGGGTTAGAATACTAACAGAGCAAAGAAGGGATGCTCTTTGGCAGTTAGCAGTAATTTACTTCATCCTTTAATTCCTTAAGTGATATAGCTAAGTTGAAAATATTTTAATATTCTTAATCTCATGGGTAGCCAGTATATTTTCTTATAAAATTAGATGCGTCATAGTACCTATCGAATAGTGGATATACATATATTTTTAGATTGATAAAACCAGGTTTAAAAACCAGAAATTGTTATGACAGACTTTTATTGTTCTTTGCATTGTGAAGTTGACATATTAATGATTCCTATCAGGTGTTAGATATATTTTTTCTCTAAACTTCTGTCCTTCACATATTTTCTTGTAGGCATAACTGGAGCAAACTTACACAGGCCTCGCAGATCATCTGATTATGCTGTCATCACTTTTACTTCAAATTCACACATTTCTCTCTTACATTTCATGAAACTTCTCAGAGTTCCAAATAGCCTGTAATATTGTGTTGTGGTTGTTGAAGTGTGTTGGAGCACAATAGTATTCTTTGAGAAGAAAATCTATATTGTATTTTAATTCAAAAATTGTTTTAGAATATCTGTCTTTTTCTATAATTTTACTGTAATTTTCTTTTTTCATAGAAATGTAAAGTGAGGAAAAGTCAATTATATAACAGATATAATGAGGAAATTAAAACAGACAATGCAGAAAGTGATTTCCCAAGGAGAATCAGTTTCTGTGTTTCCTGCTCTTTAATTTTAAAATGTAGCTCCTGAGGATTCTGGATTCAGACACTTCACTTACAGTCGGCCACACCCCTGAGGGAAACACCACCAGGAGGACTGATAAACTCTATTTTTGCATAAAAACCAAGGCATACTTCCTCTAGCCCAGGCTGGGGGCTCATTCCTGGCCCGTTCTCTTATTAGCTTGTCCCAGGCTGAACTCCCTCTTGCTTCCAAGGAAGATTTCAATCCTTGCCTCCATAGGCCCCTAGAGATGTGTGTGTCAGGCAAAAATGCCAGGACAGGAGTGGACCGTGCCCGAATAACAGTCAGAGCTAGAAGCAGAGGGAAACAGGATAAAGACGCTAAGAGTTCATGGAGAGAAAAGGGAGCTATACACTGAGGAAAAAGGGAGGCATAGAGATTGAGGAAGAAAGGATGCAGAATTCTCTTTCAACAGAGTATTTCAAGGCTCACTTCACATATTACTTTTTTTCTGTTTCTCTCTTTCGTTATTATTTTTTCCTTTCTCTATGCTCCCATAGCAATTTTTTCATATCTTTTCTGTAGCATGCACAATAATTTCCCTTGAGTGGCTTATTTTTTGTATGTATCTCCCTCACTCAATTATGACTGCCAGATAGTATGGATATGTTTCCACATTGTGCAGCCCTCAAGTAATCTAGGACATTATTTATTCATTGATTTAAATTGACATCTTCTGACTAGGGAGGACACATGCATGCATTTTCTGCATCTTCCTCCCAACATGCTATCACCAAGAAAACAAGTGAAGAAAAAAGCTTGTAATCAGAGATGCATAAAACAAAATACAATCTAGGGAACAGAAGGGAAAATAAAATATGAGATAGAAAAAAAGGGAAAAGATTAAGCAACTTGATAAGGAATTAAGTCATTTGGGGGACGATATTGTCATGTCAAGTACTATGAACTGAATTGTATATCACCTCATAACTCGTGTGTTGAAGCCCTAACCCCAATGTGATGGTAGCTGGAGATGGGGCCTTTGGGAGATAACTAGGTTTAGATGAAGTCATGAGCGTGGAGCCTTCGTGGTGGGATTAGTGCCCTTCTAATGAGAAACACCAGTGAGCTTGTTCTCTCTCTCTCTCTCCACCGTGTTAGGACACAGTAAGAAGGCAGCCTCCACAAGCCAATCAGAGGGCTCCCTTCAGAACTTAGCCATGCTGGCACCCTGATCTCAGACTTCCAGCCTTCAGAAAAGGTAAATTTCTGTGCTTAAACCACCTACTCGACGTATTTGTTATGGCAGCCTGAGCTGACTAAGACAGATTTTGGTACCAAGAGTGGAGTGCTGCGGTAACAAATACCTAAACATGTAGAAGTGGCTTTGGAACTGGTTAATAGGTTGAGGCTGGGAGAGTTTTGAGATGCGTGATAGAAACGTGGATGTTAAGGATGACTCTGATGAGGTCTCAGATGGAAAAGTGGAACATGTTATTGGAAAGTAGAGGAAAGACGATCCTTGTTACAAGTGGCAAAGAACTTGACTGAACTGTGGTCTAGTGGTGGTGGAAGGAAAGATTTGTGAGCAATAACATTGGATATTTGGCTGATGAGATTTCTAAGCAAAGTATTGCATGAGTGGTGCCTTGCTTGCCTTTGACTACTTATAGTAATGTACTCAGCATTTTATTATTTTTAATTGCTGCATTAAAACATCCCACAAATTTAGGAGATTAAAACAATGCACATTTGTAATTTCACAGTTCTGTAGTTTGAAATCTGGGCAGGCTTGACTAGGTTCTCTAATTCAAGTCTCAGAAGACCAAGATGAAGATTTCAGCCATTCTGGGCCCTTATCTGGAGGCAATGGGGATCAGTCCCTTCCCAGCTCATTCAATTCCTTGTGGTTGCAGAAGTGAAGTGCCCATTTCATTTCTATCTGTCACCTGGGCATTGCTCTCAGCTTCCTGAGGCTGCCCACAGTTTTCATCATGGACTCCTCCATATTTAAACCAACATCAACATTTAAATCTTTCTTGTTCTTCCAGTGTCTCTGACTTACCCAATTATGACCAGCTGTAGAAATCTTACTGATTTTTAAAAGCTGACGTGATTAGATTAGAACCGCCTGGTTAATCTCTTTTCGGATTAACTCAAATTTAAGTGATTAATAAGCTTAATTACATCTGCAAAAGCCCTAATTGATGCATTATGTCTCATAATATTCACCCTCCTAAGGATTAGGCAAAAAACCTTAGGAGGCCACATAAGATTCTGACCACCCCAACACTCTGTCACTCATATGTTTTGCAAATATTTTTCTTAATTTTCTTTCTACTTCTTTTCATTGTTTTTTACAACTAGTTACTTTCTTCATTTTGTGCTTATACAGTGAAATTCTCCTATGTATAAATGAAAACTAGCCACGTACATTCCATCAAAGTTGTTTAATAATCTTTTACACATGGGATTCACTTTGGTTATGGTATAAAATACAGATACTATATTTTCTTCCAAATGATGGTTATTAGCTGTTTAGAGTAATACTATCTGTAAGCATTACTCTATTCATTATAGATTTAAAATACCACATTTTTCAAAATTAGAAGGTGTTTAACTTAGAAATCTCTTGATCAAATTTGGCATTTTGGGGAAAATGTTTTTCTCATCCTGGAGCATCACTCTGATCTATTTTTTTTTTTTTTAGTCTTCAATTATGTTTCTCCATAAAGTATTATTACTATTGTCTATATAGGTTAATATATATATATATGTAATGTACACATATATATATAATTATTCCCAAAAGACTTATGGCAGAATACAGAGCTTGACCTAGTTTGTAGTGTCACAGGAACAAATAGATGGAGTGCAAGTTTCTCTTCTTTAGGGTTTATTCTCAAAGAAGCAAATACAAAATGGATAGCAATACTGCCTCTATTTGTGGATAGAAAATTCTAAGAAATCCACTATTAAAACTAATAAAATTGGTAATGTTACAAAATAGAAGAACAATGTGCAAAAAATAATTGTATTTCTATACAATAAACAATCTGAAAATAAAATCAGGAGAACAATTCTATCAATAGCTTTAAAATAATGAAGTATTTAGGAGCACATTCAACAAAATAAGTGTAAAACTTGTACTCTGAAAATTTTAAAACTTTATAGACAGAAACTAAGGAAGATCTAAATAATAAAAAATTCCCTATTGTTTATGGATCAGAACACTTATTATCCTTAAAATGACCATAATTCCCATATCGATCCATGGATTCAGCAGAATTTCTTTCAAAGTTTTAGCTGGATTTTTTTGTGGAAATTAACAAGCTGACCCTTAAAATAATGTGGAAAATCAAGTAACCCAGAATAGGCAAAATATTCTTGAAAAATAAGAATAGAGTTGTGTGTGTGAGGGTCTCACTTCCTGATATCAAAACTTACTATCCAGCTACCGCAATCACAGCAGTCTGGTACTGGCACAAGGATAGACATATAGATCATTGGGATAAATTTAGGGGTCCAGAAATAAACCCTAAACTCTAGGATCAATTGATTTGTGTGTGTGTGTGTGAGGAAGTTGGGCCCTGAGCTAATATTTTGCCAATCTTCCTCTTTTTGCTTGAGGAAAATTGTCCCTAAGCTAACACCTTTACAGATATTAGTCCATTTTATATGTGGGACCCTGCCACAGCATGGCTTGATGAATAGTGTGTAGGTCCATGCCTGGGATCCAAACCCATAAACCCCGGGCTGCTGAAGCAGAGTACACGACCTTAACCACTACACCACTGAGTCAGCTCTCAACTGATTTTTAAAATAAGGGCAAAAACAATTCCATGGGTAAAGAAAAGCCTTTTATACAAATTTTCCTGGGACAACTGGATATCCACATACAAAAGAATGAATATGTACAACTACCTCACGTCATACACAAAAATTAGCTTAAACTGAATTGTAGACCTAAACATAAAAACTAAAGATACAAAACTCTTGTTCAAACAATAAAGTAAATCTCTGAGAACTTGGGTTAGGTTACGATTTCTTAGGTATGATGCCAAAAGTACATGCAGTAAAATAGAAAATTAATCATTTAGATTTAATCAAAAGCAAAAACAAACAACTTTTGTGCTCCAAAGAACATCAAGAGAAGACAATCCAAAGACAAGGAAACAATTTTGAAAATCACATATCTAATGAGGCGTTTGTATCCAGAGTATATAAAGAACTATTAAAACTCAAGAAGAAGAAGACAAACAACTCAATTTGGAAAATGAGCAAATAATCTAATATATATGTCTCAAAAATATATATACAGTTGGTAAAAACTACATGAAAAGATGCTTAACATCATTACCATTAAGGAAGCATAAATCAAAGCCACGAGGAGATTCCACTTTACGGAATCCCACCAGATCTGAGGGAGAGCCCATCAGAATGACCATTATCAAAAAGACAGATAATAACAAGTGTTGTCTAGGATATGGAGAAATTGGAACCCTTATACATTACTGGTTGGGATGTAAAGTGATGCAATCGCTTTGGAAAACAGATTGGCAGTTATTCAAAATATTCAGCATAGTGGTACCATATTACCCAGCAATCTACATCTAAGTATGTACACAAGAGAAATGAAACATGTATCCACACAAAAACCTTCCATGAGTATTCATGACAGCATTATGCATAATAGCCCAAAGGTGGAAAACAGCCAAATGTCTACTACAAATGAATGGATAAGCAATATGTGGTATATCCATATGATAGAATATTATTTGGCGATAGAAAAGAATGAAGTACTGATATATGTTACAACACAGATAATCCTAAAATCATTATGCTAATCGAAAGAAGTTAGTTACATACTTTATGAGACAATTTATACGAAATGTTAAGAATAAGAAAATCTATAGAGGAAGTAGATTAATGGTGGTCTCGGGCTAGCGGTAGGAAAGCAGGAGAGAGCAGTGGATTGGGAGTGTCTGCTAAAATATACAAGATTTCTTTTTGGGATGATGAAATGTGATAATATTAGATTAAGAGGATGGATGTATAAACATAAATATACTAGAAACCATTGACTTATACACTTTACAGGGTGAATTTTATGGTGTGTACTTTATATCTCAATAAGCTCTTACCTCCTGCTTCCATACTCTCTCATGGTGTTGTGCCCGGATGCTGGTGCTCAGTTCAGCCCACATCAGAGAGGCCACAGGTGTGGATTGATGCCATTTATACAGTTAGACTGCGGAAGGGATCAGGGCAGCACTCAAGGGTCTTCCTACTAATACAGCTATCCCTTCCTCTATATTTCATTTCTAATCACGTCATCAGGTCTACATTCAACACTTTTTGTTCTTTTAAGTTATTGGTAGATGGCTCTTCTCCCCATTATATTTTCCTCCCTGCTTTTTAATGTAATGTGAAAATACCAATTATTGATTATTTATTCTGTATCTGCACTACTAAAAGCTCTTATATTTCATTATTTGATCAAGTTTTCTCCACATACAACACTAATATTCTGCAAAGGAACATTTTTTATCTTCTGGTAAACCTCAACTCTTATTTTTACTTAACACTTGGTTTGTTGTACACGAGTGATTCTCTACAGGGACAAATCTACACCAGGGGAAATGTGGCAAAGTTGGTAACATTTTTGGCTGTCACAACTGGGGGATGCTACTGTTTTCCACTGGAGAGAGGCCAAGGAGGTTGCTATACGTCCTATAATGCACAAGACAGTCCAATAACAGAGAATTGTCTGATTCAAAATGTCAATAGTGCTGATATTGAAAAACCATGGAATAGACTATTCAGATGATATTAAGTAATACAAGTCTTAGATGGCATCTTTATTTCCTGATTTTAGAAAAATGATTTTCATGAATTATCGTCAAGTGCAATGTTGACAATTTGTTTGAAATACATTGGTTTTGTTATTTTGTATTTCTTTAAGCATGAAATGAACACATGTATATAGTTTATATGAAATGATAAACATATTCATATAACAATAATATTTCAATACCAGGTTTGTATTAGTCCTTCTATTTTTTCCTGTTCCAATACCTTAACACACCAGACACACTCAGAAAATTCATGTTACTATCCCTTTATGAGGACTGCTGTATTTTTCTCTATGTTCTTAAAATTACACACACACACACACACACATACACATACATTTCTTGGTCATTTATTGGCAAAAAGGAATTATATATAAATACTACTTTGCATGTCATTTTTTACACTCTACAATACCATCTGGAAATACATCTGTGTACCAACTTGTGGAGCTTTACTTCATTCTTTAAAGGCTACATAGTATTCATGGTATGAATCGGCCAATTGATAAACAATTCCCTTATTTGCCACTATGAACAATTCTGCAGTAAACAGGCATATATACATTCAAATATATGTACATATGTGTATTATTATTGTATATATGTACGTATATAAATATATATGAATACCTATATGAATATATAAATATGTATAAAAGTGGGCTCACTTATTTTTATGTGGTTGAATTTGCTTGAGTGAAAGATATATGACATTTTTCAATTTAATAGATAGTCATAGCTTTGTAAACACCTGTAAAATTAGCATTTCAACAGTAAAATGAAAATTTGAATCTTTTTACATATCTGCTGTGCATTTGCCTCATTACGAAGTGCCAACCGTTACCTATTGCCTACAGTATTTTTAAATAAGCTTATTAGTATTCTTTATATATTATGTTTAACTCTTTATCATATGCTTTATAATTTTTAATCAAAATTGCATTTATATTACTGGAATTACTTAAGCTCTGTTTGTATTTGTGTATACTAACACATATACTTTTTAATGTCTAACGATTACTTTCTTATTCCGAAATTATACAGGTACCCTCCAAGATTTTCTTGTAAGAATTACGTTAATTCTTTTGCAACAAATTTTCTAAATCATCTTAAATTATATATAAAAATTGAAAGCAGTATAATTTTATCTTTCCTTGTTATTTTAATGGAGCTTAATAAAATTATGGATATGGTGATTGTCTATTTTTAAAATTTCTATCCTTATATATTTGCTCTTTCCTAATTAGTTATTTCTTCTTTGAACACTCTGCTTGAATAGGCTGCAGATTTAAACCTAGGGCTTTATTTGTTTCTGTTTTGTCGTTGCTATTTGTCTCTCGAATCACCATTGAGCTCCATTATTTCAATAGGTAGTATAATTTTAAAGCTATTTCTCTCTTAAGCAGGACCTGGTCAGTAAAATTGCAAAATTACAAATTGCCTGAATTTTAGTAAATAATTCTAAATGTTAATTATATTTTATATAAGAAACAAGAGACAAAAACTCAAAATATATGCACATTTTAATGATTTTTCTGAAAACATAAAATATTCTTTTCTGATTAGGCTGTTGTTTGAAATGCTCTTTTAAAAAATGTGTCAGTAATGGTATTGCATTTCAGTACAGAAAAGAAGCTGGAAAGGGACCTCAAAGTCTAAAACAAAGGACAGTGTATTCCATAATATTTATCTGATTATAAGCTGATTTTATTTCCTCCATGCCAGCATGGAAGTGGAATGAAAGAAAGTGTCCTGAGTATCAATTTACCTATTATCACTAATGAAGTTAGATAATGCATGAGGGACTACAGATTGTAATAATAAATATGCATTAAAATTCTTAGCAATGCAAAGGATAAGGTGATCTTTTTAATTTATCTACAGACAAATAATTTGCAGCTTTTTAAAAGTTAAATTACTCAGATGATTGTATAGTTAGCCAAAGTATCAAAAAAGGTGTGTTCTTTCAGGAAGAGTAATCGGTCTAATTTTAAACCACAACCAATTTCTTATCAGATGTTTCAAAAAAGAAATTCCACAAAATATTAGATCAAAACAAACAAACAAATATTGAAGTAAGCGGCTGGTAGCCAAAGAGACAATGTTTCTGAAGGTACATTGATTATATGAGTTTAGGAAACGTGGGTTTTCTGGGTACATTATTGTTTATATTGTGGTTAAACCCTATGCTTGTAGTATTAGTTCAATGTTTTTCATCTTCTGTAGCTATCCTTGGCATAATCGATACACTTAAAATTGGTAAAATATTGCTGATCTCCAATATTACTTCCCTACTTGTTTAACACTATGCGTTCAAAATATAATTAATGATAGTGGATAATAGAATGTGATTTTGTACCACAATAGTCCTTAAACTTGGACCTCAGTGTAAAGTCGCTTATATTACAATGATAACATATATGTGGCTAGTTACTAAATTTTATTAGAATATGACAGAAAATGGAATTTAGAAACACTAAATATATTTTGAAACTAAGTCTATAAGAAGGCTAGATAGCTTAATATATAAAACAACACTCAGATTTGACATCTGTCTGGTCAAATAATATTTGGATTGAGATTCAACTAAATCAATTTTGAAAAAAACAGTCAAAACATAAAAAAACAAATGTACTTGCTGCCATTCCCCTATCATATGCTTCACATGTGGCTTAACTGACGTAATCCTCAAGCCTGTTGCAGATTTTAATCAGCACGGACTTTGAAGCCAAGTGTTAACAGAGTTTGAGTAGCATCGCTTGCTCTGAGTGATCTTGGAGGGTAATGCTTACTTTCCTTAAGCTTCAAATTTATCACTGATAAAAGGAAGATGATCACAGGAACTGCCCCATGGGATTTTGAGTGAACTCAATGACATAATACCTATAAATGTCTTAGTAGAGTCTTATGCATATTCAGTGTTCCTTAAACATCAGCCATTACCTTTTTATCATTATTCTTCTGTGTCTGTATTTTTTTTCCAATGAAACAAGTTTCTTTGGTGTATTTTGAGCCTCAGCTGAAAGAATAAATAAATTTAAAAAATTTATTAAAAGTTGAGACTAGGGAGATGAGATTAACATATATGAGGGAAGTAAAGAAGGAGGAAGGGAAGAGAGGGAGAATGAACAATAGGTACCAAAATGGTAGGTTGTATAGCAGATAGCTTATATCGAATGGGAAATCAGATGTTTGAGAATTTAGTGAAAATTGCAATGGTCTGATAGAGAAGCTGGAATTTGTGTAGTAGTGTAAATTACAGATGAGGTTTAAATTGCTAAGACCAGAAAGGGAAGGGCGATGTAGTTTGATTAATGGAGGAACTGGAAATAATGAGGAGCAATTATTATTAAGAGCAAAGATAAACAAAGTATAAAAAGATTAAGTTTGATAGTAGCATACAGTGTTGATTGAAGGGAGAGGGACTTAAGGTAGGAGATAAAATATTCCTTTAATCTAGTGACCTAGACATGCAGAGACTATCACTTCTTGACAGAGATAAAATAGAGGAAAGGAGGCATCTTAAAATCATTTTAAGTGAATAAATGCAGGCTTGGATATTGACATTTAACAGAAGGAAAGGAAGAAAAGACTATGGGGTATAGAGTTAGGGGAAGTTACATGTATCCTGGGTAAATCTGAATCTTTGATTTGTCTAAATTAGCACACATGTCAGTTTTTCTGGATTGTTTTGCTGTATACCCTTTGTCTCAGCATAACTTTTAAAAGAGTTCTCCTTTGCTCCTGTAAGTGTCCTAGTTTGGATATATAGATATAGATACACACAGATATAGATACACGTAGTTATAGATACACATGAATATAGATACCCATATGTACATGTATGTGTATATATAATTGATCACCTATTTATAACTGCCATTCTATACAATTATTGAATACATACAGATGTTTTTAAATGTGTAATGCTTTACCTCAGTCTCTGGAGTAGAATATCCTGAATCTTACTTTTGTTTGCACTTCAATTACTCTTGCCTCTTTATATATTTTGTTCAACTGATATCATGCAATTGTATAGTTAGAAATGAGAAATATATACTTTTGGATTTTTAGTTTCTTTTTAAATTTTCTTATACTTAGGGTTAAGAGCAGAAATTCGCATTCTAGAACAAGCTGTTTACATACTCAATGTTTTGAGGTCGCTCTGCGTAAGTGAGATGGAATTCTGTCAATTTTAGGGCAGATGTTAAGACTGATGATGCCCCAAACACTAACATAATTGAGAGCAAGTTTACACTTCACCCAACAGATACCTGGAAGAGCAGAGCTGGCTTGAATAGTGGGAATGGATTGGGTCCTTATGAGAGGTAGAGGGTCTGACTGAGGAAAAGTTCCCATGGTATGCTAGTGAGTTGCAGGAAATTTCTCATCAGAGCCAAAGGAGGAGATTAACAAGAGCTTGTGCAGATGTAGGGTCAAAGAAGAAAAGGCACGTTAGACTCATAAATAAGTCAGTGGTAGAATATTAAAGATGAGTCAGACTTTTTATTACACTCATATATTAATTTTAATATCATAGTTACTTTGAACCATGAAATGTTAACAAAGGTAGGAAACGATAATACTATAAGTCATCTACAAGTCAAAGAGAGTGGCCTCAGAAGAAACCAATCCCACTGACATCTTGATCTAGCACTTCTAACCTCCCAGAATTGAGAAATACATTTCTGTTGTTTAAGTCTCTGATACTTTCAAGTTCTAGTTGTGTCCCTGTCTTTGGGTTCCGTGGGAAGGAGGATCTTTGGTTCTGAGGTCACTTCAGGTCATGATTTCTTCTTTTGCGCATGTCCTGGCTACGTGACTTTGCAGTTTTTCTGAAAGACAATCCTTAAGCACTTTGTTTGTAAGAGATGGGGTCTGTTTGAACTGACTCTAAGGGGGCCTGTGGTTACAAATGTGTTTGCAATCATCTCTTATACCTTATCCAAATTTAGATGTCACAAATTGTGTTTTGATGATTCTTTAATCTATAGGTTAAATATAACGTATGGTAAACTTTAGTCTTATTTTCTAATTTAAAACTGAAAAAATTTAGTCTGCAAAACATATCTGTGTTATTTTCAAATTTCATTATTCTAAAGACATTTCTCTTTTCTATTCCTTCCTAGACTATGAATATCACTTTTTGAAATCCCTAGCCAAGGCTAAATTCCTTCAAGAAGCCAAACCACGTTATATTTCTCACTCCAAACTTTCCCATTGTTGAATAACAGTATCTTCATTCTTCCCTTGTTAGATAACATAAGCAGCATGTTGAATTGTCAAGAAAAAGGGATCTTGTAATGGAGGGCCTGAGTTCAAGTTCTAGCTTACAATTACTGAATTTGGAAAAATAGAAATCAAATATAAAACCAATTTTTAATATCCTTTACAATGAATGACTGTCTCTCTGAATTGTGTTGAAGCTTAATCCTGGTGAAGACAGTTTGTTAATTATAGCAGACTATAAAAATGTTAAAGATTACTGCTGTGCTGATTTGGCATTTCTGTGTTTAGTTATTTCGTATTTAAATTTATTCCTCTTTTAAATTTATGGGTCCCTTTACTATGTCAAAGACAAAACTAAGTCTGCTACAACATATACAAAGGCTGTTTATTCATAAACTTGCCACAAGGGAACCCATCTGCTATCACTTAGATGTCAGCAGGGGTTCAAGGAGTTAGAAAGGAAGGTAGGTTTTATGCAATAAAACGAGGAAAAGCTGAGACAGTCTCTGATTGGCAAGTGTTCGTAGTAAAGTGGGACTTTTAGAAGAAGGGAGACATTCTAATTGGTTTCCTGGTACATTTAGCAGCCTCTGATTGGCTACAAAGGGTCAAGTTATTAATTTGGGGTCATTCAAAAGAAGAAGAATTGTTTAATGTTATGGACGGAGAGTTGTCCTGGGCCAGCTGTTTCCTGGAACAGATGGGGGTTGACAGGGTACTCTCTGCTGTCAAAATATCATAGTCATGAAGGTCCTTATATGGAGCTAGTGGCTGCCACGGCAGGCAGTTTTTCACTGACAACATCAAAATTTGTAGAAAACCGCTCTTAAAACTTTATAATTTGTGTGATATTGTAATTTATAATAAGAAATATCTATTTGGTCTTCATCCCGGTTTCTGGAGCTGAGCTCCTAAAATCCTCGGAAATTCTTAAGTGATGAGAGCAATAAAGGTGTTTTCATCATGTTAATGAGGTGACTTTTGGACCGCATCTAAGGATGGAGGCTGGTTGCCAGGAGACCCGATCCTGTGATTAGAGCTCACCTCCAGGGAGGGGAGAGAGGCTGCAGGTTGAATCAATCATCAATGGCCAATTATTTAATCAATCATGACTATGTAATGGAGCCTCTATAAAAAACAGGAAAGACTGGGTTCAGAGAGCTTCCAGGTCGGTGAACACCAGGAGATGCCGAGACAGTGGCGTGCCTGGAGAGGGTATGGAAGCTCCGAGCACTTTCCTCACACTTTGCCCTATGTATCTCTTCCATTTGGCTGTTGCTGAGTTATATCCTTTTATAATAAACCAGTGATCTAGTGAGTAAAATGTTTCTTTAAGTTCCGTGAGTCACTCTAGCAAATTAATTGAACCCCACGAAGTGGTCATGGGAACCTCTGATTTATAGCCAGTTGGTCAGAAGCACAAATAACAACATGGGCTTGTGACTGGCATCTGTCATTTGGGTGTAGAGTGGTGGGCAGTCCCATTGGACTGAACCCTTAAGGTGCGGGATATGACACTATCTCCAGTTAGATAGTGTCAGAATTGGGTTGAATTCTAAGACACTGTGCTGGTGTCCAATAATTGCTCGTTGGTGCAGGGAGAACCCCCACTCCCTACACTGGGAATTGGTCTCAGAACACTGGAAGAGCTGACAACTGCCAACTACGTGCTCAGAGTTCACCGCTCCCTAATCCTTAACATTTTCTGCTTTAGTTTATAGAGCATCGTATTTTTCTTCCTACCTCTCTGCCTCAGTTAAAGGTTTATTTTTGTCTTTCTCCAGATGTTTAAACTTTTAGAAAGTTCATCCCTTGTTTATCTGTTCTCTATACATTTTCCCTCCTTATCAATTCTTCTCTCAGTTTTACACCTGAGAAGAAAAAGCCCCCAGATTATTTAATGATTGCATTAAGATAGTTTCTAGTTAAACCCACTCAACAAATCTACAGTTATACATACAGTGAATTGTTTTCAACCTTATAGCCCAACATCAGGAGCGGCTCACCTGGTCAAAGACCCTCCATATAACTCCTATTCTTGGCTCTCTGTGGCATGGAACCTGTATGCCTTATTTAAATATACTGCAATCTACAATATGCTAGAGTGTCTTCTCTCTTCCTATCTTTACTTAGCTTTACACTTCATGTGTGTGGAACTTACGGTAAAAGATACACCCTATACCTCCCCTCAGTTTCTGCCCAGTTGCTGTTTTGAGAAAGGTTCAATCTTTCATGCCATAAAAACAGAAACAATAGAAAATTTATTTAGGACAATAGAACAAGCCCTGGATGTTTTAAAATAAAGCATGAAGGGCATATCGCCAGTGGTATATGGCAAACAGGGAGCTTCCACCTACTCAACTTGGGGATGAGTATAGATGAATCAGCCAACAAATGTTACTTCCACAGTCGTAACTGAATTGAAGTTAGTGAAAAATCCTTGCAGGATTTTACCGTTTATTAGTTCTCAGATTTACTGTTGTCATTGTTGCTGGTTTATGTTTACCTGTGAGTTTTAGATGTTTTAGTGTGGGAAAAAAATTAAACTGTATTTGTATTATGAGAATCAAGTGAGAAATTAACTGAAAATTGTAGTTGTGTAGGTAGCACATTGTAAATACGCAGTAGGTGTCCACTGCTTCATTCAGTCACGCATTCATTCATGAAGTCAGCCAATCACTGATCCCCCAGAGCGACCCTCCACTCTAACGTTGCAGCCCTGAGGCAGGGGCTGATCCAAAATGCCTCCACCTGCAAGGAAATGCATGTGACTCCCTGAGCTTGTGATGAATGTGTCATCTTCCCAGTATCACTTCTCTCCTTGAGGAGAGAGCTTCATAGTCAAATGCTCTCCAAATAATTCTTTTTTCAATTTCTGTTTCATCCCAGATGTTGGTGAACTTTCTAAACAGTTTTTTGCTACTTACCTTGATATTTTTTGGTGGTAATCTCTCTTCTCTCTTGGAACATGCGTTTACTTTCTCCAAGTCTCACCTGTAAGTGAAATAAGGAAGCATCTCATTTTAATATTTTACCTGTGAAAAACAAATACAGGGGAGGGACTGGAAAGAAAATGTTTAAATAGTGCAATTGAAATCCACAGAAATATCAGATACTTTAATCATGGAAAAATATAAGTCTGTGAAAAGGAACTGTTATAAATCAGTAATGATCTCCTGGAAATTAAGAGTATCAGAATCAGGAAAAAAAATAGTAATAAGGTTGGAAGATAAAATTAATGAACTGTCCCTAAATTTAAAACAAATAAAGAAACAAAAGTAAACAAAATAGGTGAAGAAAGATAGGATATTTAAAGACTGGACAAGAAGTTTCAATATTCCACTAATGTGAACTCCCTCAAAAAAACTAATAAAAAGACAAGAGCGGTGACTATGAAAAGAATATTAAAAAAAAATCCCAGAATTGATCATCTACTCAGATAAAAGAGGCCTATCTAGTACCCAGAGAAACAACTGAATAAAAACTCACATAAAAGCCATTTAAAAAGGAAACAGAATTCTGAGGATAAGAGAAATCAGAATCGTACAAACAGCAATAATAGCAATTATACACACATGTATGAACACCCCCCCCCACATATACAAACGCATACGTGTGTGTTTGTGTTTATGTATGTATAATCAATCAGAAGCTAGCTTATTACTTGGTTCAACAGTGATATTAATATAGTTAAATAATACAAATATTAACAATTTATTTGAGTAATATTTCTGATATAACAACTTTCTGAGGATGAAAGTAGTACTTAAGGAGCATTAAATTCTCAGCTAATATAATAGACAGTTGTTAGGAAAGTTGTTAGCTCAACTTTAAATATAAAAAATGTTAAGTATGTAAGTAATTGGATTAACATCCAAAAAAGAAAAGAAATTAAATATGTATTTTAAACCCCTATACTTCCTCAATCATAATCAAAATAAAGATTCTTGGCTGATTTCATGAAAGCTATATATATAGTGTTTTCATTTCTCCTTCTTTTTCAATTAAGAGAAAACTTTGGAATAAGTTCATTTTTCTTCTCATAAAGAAAGACAATCTTGGAAAGCAATCTTAATTTTTATTTCACTAATGCTCATTAGGCAAGTCAAATAGATTAGGGTGTCCAATATGATTCTTAGAGACTAGTTCCGTTTTATCACTAGTCTTTTGTATCTGATTATAGATTCACAATAATTTATTACAATTGTTTCATAAGGTGAAAATTTGCTTTTGATTGACTGCTAAGTTCTCATCACATTACTGAAGACACATTCTTAGACACTGTCCGCTAATAATATTAACTGACTGTATCAAATGAGTGAGTTGAAATAGTGTTGAAAACTGATAGAAACTCTGCTGCCAGTAACTATTTCAAACAGAAAAACCACTTCAAGATGGTTTATGATTCTGATTCAGCATAAAAGTTAATGCTGGCTTTAGGCTTTTTGTTTATCTTGAACTTCTCACATCATGAAAAGAATCAGAGACATCTGACCAGGTATTATAAGGTAGGTTATAATCTAATATTTTCCACATTTTGAGAAAATGTGGGGATGGAAACAGGAAAGGGTGACAGTATGAGTAAATGCATGAGATGGGCAGTGTGTGAATAGTGAAATATAATTAGTTTAAATTTTGGAGTGAGTCAAATATTTATGTGGGAATGATCAAGTCTTATAAAACTTTAAAAATCATAACTGACAAGTAAAATATTTATAATGCAACCTTGTAATATGTAATATTAAACACATGAATAGAATATGATTGCTGGGTAGAAAGGCTGATTTTTATTTAAGAAACTACACATCAGAAGGGCTTTAGATTATGTAATGTCCTTGTTTATTTGATACTAAAATAAACAAAGTTCTAATGAATCAGTTAATTAAAAACTAAATAGGCGCACAATCATAGATTTAGAAATTAAACTTATGCATTATATTGTTTCCCTAGATAATTGCTAAAAGCAATTTTAACAATTTAAGTATTTCAGAAGGTATGAGTGAACTAAAATGTGAGTTATCTAAGTTTCTAATATCAAATTTTATGAAATGAAGCAATGATGGTTTGAGATGAAAATTTGGAAGAAAGACTATGGTACATCTTAAACAAAGGCCCGCACAAAACATCGGCTGGAAAACTTACAAATGTACATTATAAGACCACACTCCCATAAATTCTGATCCTGTTGGTTTGAGTAGTTTCTAGGAATATGTATTTCTTTTTATTACAGACTTTACTTTTTTAGATCAAGTTTAGGTTCATAGCAAAATTGAGATGAAGGTCCAGAGATTTCCAAAATACTACCTGCCCCCACACATGCATAGTGTCCCCCATTCTCAACATCTCCCAGCTGAGTGGTACATTTGTTAAAATTGATGAACTTACATTGAGACATCATTATCACCCAAAGTCTGTAGTTTACATTAAGGTTCACCTCTTCATGTTGTACATTCTATGAGTTCTGAAAAATGTACGATGGCATGTATCCACCAGTATAGTATCACAGACAGTAGTTTCACTACCCTAAAAATCCTCCTGGCTCTGCCTATTTATCCCACCCTATCCTCTGAGCCCTGTCAACCACTGATCCTTTTACTGTCTCTGTAGTTTCCTGTTTTTCAGAATGTCATACAGTTGGAAACATACAGTATACAGCCATTTCAGGTTGACTCCTTTCACTTAGTAAGATGCATTTAAGGTTCCGCCATATCTTTTCATGACTTATAGCTTATTTCTTTTTAGTACAAGATAACATCCCATTGTCTGGATGTACCAGAGTTTCTATTCACCTACTGAAAGACATTCTGATTGCTTCCAAGTTTTGGCAAATATGAATAAAGCTGCTTTAAACATCTCTGTTTTTGTGTGGACATAAATTTTCCACTCCTTTGAGTAAATACCAAGGAATACAATAGCTGAATCATAGAGTAAGAGTATGCTAAGTTTTGTAAAAATCTTCCAAACTGTCTTCCAAAGTGGCTGTACCATGTTGTATTTCTATCAGCAATGAATAAGAATTCCTGTTGCTCCACATCCTCATCAGCATTTGGTGGTGTCCGTATTTCAGATTTTGGCCAGTCTAATAGACATGTAGTGGTATCTTGTTGTTTGTTGTCTTAAATTGCAGTTTTCTAATGACATATGATGTGGAACATCTTTTCATATGCTTGTTTGCCATCTGTATATCCTTTTTGCAAGGTGTCTTTCACATTTGCCCATTTTTTTTTTTTTAAAGATTTTATTTTTTCCTTTTTCTCCCCAAAGCCTCCTGGTACATAGTTGTGTATTCTTCGTTGTGGGTTCCTCTAGTTGTGGCATGTGGGACGCTGCCCCAGCATGGTCTGACGAGCAGTGCCATGTCCGCGCCCAGGATTCGAACTGACGAAACACTGGGCCGCCTGCAGCGGAGCGCGCGAACTTAACCACTCGGCCACAGGGCCAGCCCCCACATTTGCCCATTTTTAAATCAAGTTGTTCAGTTTTCTTATTGATGACTTTTATGAATTCTTTCTACATTTTGGATAACAGTCCTTTATCAGATATGTTTTCTGCAAATATTTTCTTGTATTCTGTGGCTTGTCTTCTCATTCTCTTGACAGTGTCTTTGAGAGAGCAAAGTTTTTAATTTTAATGAAGCTTAGTTTATCAATTCTTTCTTTCATGGATCGTGCCTTTGATGTTGGATTTGAAAAGTTGTCACCATGCCAAAGGTCACCTAAATTTTCTTAAATATTATCTTTTAGGAGTTTCTCTTAAGACTGCTCAGGGTGCTGTAACAAAATACCACAGACTTGGTAAAAGAAATGGATTGCTCATAGTGCTGGAGGCTGGGGTGTCCATGATCAAGGTGCTGGTTGATTCAGTTCCTGATGAGGCCTCTCTTCCTGACTTGTGGATGATTAGCATCTTGTTATGTCTTTGCATTGTAGAGAGAGAGAAATATCTGGTATTATCATCTTTTTTGTAAGGACACTAATCCCTTCCTGGAGGCCCCACCCTCATGATTGCATCTAAATCTTATTACCTCTCAAATGCCCCAGATCTTGTATGGTCATTATATCATTTTAACATTGTTAATATTTCTAGTGTATATATACTATTTTTAAATGTAAATTAGGTTTCCAGTCTTATTTTAATATTTATTGATTTGATGCTCATAGAATACATCAGCTTCTCCATTGTTAATTGGTTTTTTCCCTCCTTTCCTAGACTGGATTTAATGGTTGTAGTGGACCTTGCTAGCTGTCTTTCATTTACTACTCTTCCCTTCTTCTTCAGTAATAGAACTTCAGATTTTTGGCTGGATATATTTTCTGTGCTCCTTTGTAGGTTTGTATAGCCATGTGACTAAATTTTAGTTAATAGAACGCAAGCAAACATTTTGTATGGAATTTCCCGGGAGTCTCCTTAAAAATGAGTGTGACCATCCACTTCTAGCTATGATGGAGTAATTTACAGAAGAAAAACTCTCTCTCTAAGAAAAAACAAAAGCCAAAATATATATGAAAAAAAATCTCTTTTAACACATCACAGAGATGCTGAAACAATAAGAACTTACAGGAGAAATATCTAAAATATCTTATGGTATAAACAAGATGAAACAATAAGAATGTATGGGACAAATATCTAAGAGAGGACCAATCACTTAGGTAGGTGGGCTCCTATTTTGCAGCGTTCCATCAGGGCACTTGCCAATTCCCATATAGATCTATTTCTTACACAAGTTCAAGGACCAGTTCCTCTATGGTTCCTGTGCACTTATTTTCCTGAGGGAAGATTAGAAAAGGAGATTAATGGGGTGAGTTCCCTTTACCACAGTTGGTCAACTTGGTATATGTTCCCTCTCTCCTGCAATGTAATGCAACCTGTGGAACCCATTGTCATATATTCAGTCCTGTACCTCCTTTGATGTAAAGTGGATTCCTTATTCATAGCTAAGCTGTGTGGGATTCCATGCTTACAGACCAGGTATTCTCCCCTGGACAGTAGTGCTGATTGAGGTTCTGTTAGCAGAAAAGACAAACACATGCCAAGAATATGTATCTATCTGTCTTTGTGATGGCAAACCACAGTCTCTTCTTGGATAAGAGACACTCAATGTTTTTGAATTACCACAAGAGGCAGTTGTTTTCCTCAAGGAACAATGTAAAAATAGGGGTTCAATGTTATTCTTCTGTTACTTCAGAGGCTGACATAGCTAGGCAGGTCTTGATAAGGAGTCCATTCTTATCTGTTGGGACTTTTATAGCCTCTATCTCTTTTACCGTGATCAGTTTCTTCATCATGCCATTCTGAGGTGGCTAATGATGAACACTGGCTAGGCTGACACCAAATTGCCAAGTCATTTTGTCTCCTTTGTTTTATCAGTGCCTCCTACATGATGGAGAATTTCTGATGGAAATTAACATCTGATATAAAAATCTTCACACTTTATGCCCATTCCTATATGTTCATTGGCATGCCTTATTGTATACTTATTGTCAGAAATCCTCACCTCCTATTTTCTAAATCTTACACTCCCAGGCTTATGACCAAATTGTCAGACTAACACACATTAATGTGTATATATTCTTAGGCCAATTCTCTGTTCGCACAAAGTTGATGACCAGGTGCACAGCTCATACTTCATCAGTTGAGATTATTTTCCCTCTCCAAGGATGAAGATCATCTTTGAATGTGATTGTAATGCAACTTATTTGTAATGCAGTATGTGGCTTACTCCCACCTACTGAGTCAACCCATTCATAAATCATATTCAGACTTTCTTCTCCCTTTGTGTTGTCATGGTAGATTTCCCAGATGGTTGGGGAGCAGCACTAATACAAATTGATGGATGATATGGGGCTCTGAGCTACCAGCTCATAACTTAGGCATGCTCTTTTGTCCTGCTTTTTCCATCTTTTAGTGGCATGCTGCTGGACCTGTCTGACTTTATGACATGAGAGGTCTGATGGAACCAAGCTCATAATGGATATCTGCAATTGTTTGAGCTTGTGGTAATCTATAGTCAGTTTTTAGGCTCCATTTGGTTTCTATAGGAACCAGACTGGAAAATTAAAAAGATACAACAGGGACCAACATCCTTCATCTATTGTCTTTAATGGTGACACTAATCTCTGTTACTTCCTGGGTTGTTACACACATACATATTTATCCATATCTACCTATCTATCTATCTATCTATCTACTATCTTGACTTGGGGTGATGGGGAGTTTTAGCAGTTTCCACTTGTTCTTGCCCAGTATAATAACTCTTCTTTTCACAGGCCAAGGACATAATCTGGGGCTTACTCTAACTGCCAAGTATATTAATTAAATTAAGTGCTTGAGGACAGGAAAAATGACTACTTGATAGATCCAAGGAAGTTGTGGCTTGTTGTGAGCCAAAATTTCACGAGGACTTCATTATTACCTGGCCTCTAAGCCCATACTCGAAGGGGGGCCACGATGATGCGTTTGGTATCCAGGTGTCAATTTCAATTCAGATTCTGTGTTTAACTGTTCTCAGACTACCTGGATATTCCCATTTCCCCAGTTGACTGTCACCTTAGTAAACAGACTTAGGCCCCTTTGGGGAAAGACTAAAGACATAATTACAGTATTAATATGCCATGGTACTGGAGAGGTTTCCTGGCCAGAGACCTTACCTCTTCTTCATTCATTACGTTCTGGAGGTAATATTGGCTCAGGTCCTGAAATTGGGTAAAGGATCATGACTTTTGAATTGAACTAAGTGCTCTGAAATTCCTGCTCCCCAAATTTGGGGATTGTATATGATAAGTAACACTTTTATTGACTGACTACCAATGCTTTCTCTAGGGATGATATACTGTATTAAGAATTTCTACAATACTCCATGTGCTAAGCTCCTTTGGATTCCCTTTCATTCCTCTTGGTAATTATTGTATTTGTTGCTGCCATATGACCTCTGTTACTTCAAGGCTCCACATCCTCATAGATATGTATAAACCTATCTTTGTAATTACCACAATCACCATAATCCCTGGGCTCCAGAGGAGAGCTACAAGGGAAATTCTTGGTGTAACTGGTGACTCTCTCATAATAGTGTTGGTGCATTTTGTGCCTTAATTCCTTTCCTGTGGAACATAATCGTTTGATGAGTTTTCTGGTCTCAAAATATATTATTATGTATGCCTACTTCCTTTAAGCTCTATTTTTTTTCCTCTAATATTTAATAGTGCAACTTAGGAATTTCCACCTGACTCAACATTGGCCAACACTTTCTCTAGGCTTCTCAGGGTCATTATCACAGTGAGTTCGTCCCATTCCCATGGAATCTTTCTCAAGGTGTTAAAAATCATTTCCCAAAAATGTGTACCCAACTGAGAAAAAAATTCTTGCTTATCCAGACTTATTTTTATTTTTGACCTCTGTGATCACACATCTTCAAAGCCCATACCCAGTGTAATCCTCTGGCTACTGGCAGTGTATGCTGGCTAATCAGTAGAGAGGAAGTTTTAGCTCTTAGTAGGGAAATATGGGCCATCGCTGCAATCTCTGAGCATTCACAGGGTTCATCAGAGCCAACATCCTTAGAAACATCCTTCTCAATTACCTGGATACATATTTCAATGCCAGGCTTTTCAACAAGGGCTCCCATCTTAGCATAACAGACATGCCTTGACTGAGCATTTAATTCTCTCTGGAACTCTGAAATTCTATCTATCAGATCTTTGGTCTACTGTTCAGCTGTTCCTGCTTTTCCACTCCAGGAGATAAGGGACTCCTTGTTAGCTATGAAAGAGTTCCTCTGACTCTTATATTTACCCTTTACTTACCTTCAGTTTTTAATCATCCCTCTGTAGACAATCAATATAACTTAGGAGTTAATAGCCACATCTGATGCCTTTATTTATAGGCTTTATTGCTCCCATATATTTCAAATGTCTAGATCATTTCGACTGCAAGGATGAATACCTGGGATATTTTCCTAGGTAAGCATTGGTGAAATCACCATGAATTGGATCACCGTCTTGTCTCAGGGCTTATCTGTGTCCTACATACCACTTAGAATAACATCTTCTTTGCTTGTCTGGCAATGAGCCAGTCCCCCAACCTCATCTTACATCCTGTTTTCTT
Organism: Equus quagga; assembly: GCF_021613505.1. Lineage (NCBI taxonomy): Eukaryota > Metazoa > Chordata > Mammalia > Perissodactyla > Equidae > Equus > Equus quagga. The sequence goes on from NC_060269.1 coordinate 22,053,183, forward strand.
GCACCAATTTGTGTTAGTTTAGAGAAGCAGACACCAAGACAAGAGTAGATATAGAGAGATGCCTACAAGGGAAAAAGAGGGAGGTAAACAGGGAACATGGGGAGAGCCTTCAGATCCAAAAAGGATCTGACCCCTGTGAAGTTGATGGGGGATTGGGGTGCAGAGGTGGAAAGAGTCTTAAACTGCAGCACAGTTCCAAGAAAGTTTTATCCAGGCTGACATTGGGCCAAAGTCACCAAGTGGAGGACTCCTGTATTTCACAGTAATAGGCCTATGTTAGAACACTTGCTGTACTCAATCATTGCTGGGAGAACTCGGTGAAAAGAATGGCTTCAGCACAAATGTGATGGTAGACTCATAAAGGCAACAGTGTGGGCCATCAGTCAGTTATACTCCCCAGAGCAGAAGATCTCAGCAGTACATTTTCGTGGCCAGCCCACTAGAAGAATGTATTCAAAATTTCAATCTGATAATTGGTTGTAACTGTATAATATATACCTATGCATATAATCATCAATATGTTCGACTATTAGAAGAAAGACAAAATTTTCATCATTTTTTCTTCATGATTTTTCTGATATTATTTCTGATGATTAAGCTAAGTTAAAAACATCAAATTTCTCCAAAAATTTATTTGACCACAATGTAGAGAAAAAAGTAAACACCCCAACTTCCTAAGAATCTCAATTTGAAACCAAGTTTTGAAACTTTACATTGGGGTAAATTTGGACAAAACATATGAGCTCTTAAAGGTCTAAATCATAATTTTTAAAACATGTAAAGAAAAAACATTTTCTTGAACATTGTAATTTGGTAATAAAACATTTTTAAAATGTAGCACAGTACAATTTCTGGCAATTTCTTTAGTTACTACTCTTATTAATTATTAATTTAAAAGTTGTCTATAACTGGAATTGTGTATTTCTGTGTGTACATGTGTATAGGTGTGTATAACTACTATATTATTAATTTTATGTTTATTTGAATATTTTTAATAATAAACCTGTATTATTCAGCATGCGTGTAATTATAAGCATTTAATAGCTCCAATGTGATTAAATATGTAGGTTTGACAGTTAACCTAGGCTACAGTAAGGTCTCATAGAGGAAAGGGACTCAGAATCCTTACCTGGGGACTGCATTGAGATGGGTCCTTCACAAGATGATGCTCATACTTCTTAAGATTTACCCCTGTCTCTGCTTTAGAAAACTAACTGTGATAAAGTCTTGAGTAGACCAAACAGAGAAATACAGTTTCTGTTTTGAGAGAAAATGCTTACTCAGTAAAAGAATTGCAGGACCCAGCTAAAATGTACCTGAAAGAATTAGGAAGCAGTTGTGCGTATGGATCTTGAGCATGCTGAAACAGAAGGGGTGAAATTTAAGGCAGGACAAGGGAGTTTATTGTCATGGGAGCACTCTCCCACTGCTCAGGATTCATCAGTCTTAATACACTGGAGAGATGGCTCAGTCCTTGAGATGCAGACACTATCATCATCTACAATAAATGAGGTGGAGATCCAAAAATGCTTGTAAAGAATACTGTGGAAGGTGTCACCAGATGGAAGGAGGTAGAAATGTTTGAATAGCTTTATTATCTGAAATCAGAAAAATTGTTATTTAGCTACATTGCCAAGAAGGGGCCAGTGGATATACTTTTCAGCAAGAGAATAAAAAAGCAGTAGTGAATGTGCACCAGCAGTGTGAGAAGTCAGCAGCGGCCAGGGTTGATAGTATTTGATGCTTCACAGAACTAGGCTAGGCATCCTTGCATCAGTAGTAATGTTAGGATTCTAGAAGAGAAGAGGTCAGGTTGCTGAACTTTAGCTACAGGGACCAGTAGACATAATTACCATGGGGCAATGAGTGTGCTTTGATCCAGCAGGATCTATAGTAATGGCTAAGAAACCATATTTTCCCTGCAGGTGAGAGCTGGGGACCCTACTTGGACACTGCTTGACTGAGTATTAATGTGTCTTTTTGGATTTTGGAGGCAGCACATACAACATTTGGGAAAGATCATTAATCAAGTGACTCAAGATTGTCGGTTTGAAGTGAAACCTAGAGAGAAGGTTTAGCATCAAATCAAGGGGCTGCTATAAGATATCCTGCCATTCTAGCCATTTGCTCCAGATCCAAAGGCACTAGAGGAACTTGAGCTAGATAAGACAGATGTGGAGAGTCTTTAATATGTGCAAATCTTAAAAAGAGCATCACAACTGGACCCTTAGGGCATTCTTTCTGTCTAAAAACATTATTCACTGTTTGAAAAGCTATTCCTCTCATACTACTAGACCATAGTAAAAGGTGAGAGGTGAAATATAAGACATTAAATGGCTGTGTGGCACAAATTGCCTTCCATCAAAAGCTGGGTACTGTAAGATCTGCCATACCAGAAGTTTCAGCAGGCACAGCAGCTATCCATTATATGATATAAATACTACCTTTAGGATTGGACCTGGGCAGGTCCACGTGACACAAGTGTGTTACAGGTACTGCCGGATCAAATCCCCATGATATCTATTACTTTTGTACATTCTCATCTTTCTGAAGTCTCACCTATGACCTCGTGGGCATTCTTTATGATTAGTTGATGGAAAAGGAAGAGGCTCAGGCCTTATATATTGGAACACACCTGAAAATGGACTCCTGCTATGCTATAATACCATTCAAGAGTGGCTCTAAATAATATCATTGAAAGGAAATTCTCTCAGTTGGACAACATGTTATAGCTGGTATTCAAGTATGTATGGAACAAGAATTGTGTGGTAAGAATATATAAGAATTCCTGAGCAATGATAAGTGGCTCACCTAGTTTTTCCAGGACCATGAAGGATCAATATGGAAAGATTGGCATAAAGGAAATTTGGAGAAGAAACTGTGGCTGGAACTACAGGAATAGATACAAAGTTTGTGGGGTTTGTGGTTCACGTTAAAGTTCACAAAACAGAAGACTACTACAGAGAAAATTCTCAACAAACATTTACAATGGATGACTTGTCCTTTATATGTCAGCCGTCCTCTGTACTTGACCATCGCATCCTGGCATAATGTGCCCATGAGTGGAGTAGCATTGGTGATAGGAATGGTATTTTACATGGATTCATCATTATCGCCTCTTTCTCACCAAGGAAATAATAACGCTCTCTCCCAGCAGTAGAGACTGTAGCTTTTCCACTAGTTCTCCTGTGTGTTGACTTTTATAGAAATTGCCAACCAGAAAACACTTTAAAACTTTTCGACAGAGGGGCCCTAACATGGCATGAATGGATCTCGGCAATGCCAAGACACAGCCTATTATATGCAGGACATTTGGCATCTTGCTTAAATTTCCAGGCTCACTATGGCTGTGATGGTCACTTTTTGTTTTCACTGTGTTTTGCAAGCTCAGACTCATGCCAACAGTATCCCCCTCAAATCTGTACGACATATCTTTTTGTGCTTAGCCCTTAGACCTGCTCTAAAAATGTGGGAATTCACTCGGCCTGCAAAAACAGGTCTCCTGGAAGTGTGAGAGACTTAGCTCTCCTAGCACACAACCTTCAACTAGTGGAGGATGGAATGAATGGTGTATCACTGCCTCAGCTTCCCCTCCTTTGAGGACTATTTGAGAAGCATTCTGTGTGCTTCTCAAAGATCCCTGTAGAAATGAGCATCTTTTGTCCAGAGCTGTAACCTTGATAAATCATTCATATTTATTTGCTTAATCACTTTTCAAATCCCATTTTCCCATCTTCTTCACTTTTGCTCATTGACACCACCTCTCAAATGATGCACCAGCACGTCTCTGTTTCTAAGGGAACACAAGTGGAGTCAGGATATAAGTAGCATTTATACAATTTACATCAAGGGTTCTAAAATGAATGTTTATACGTACTTAGTTTTAAAATCGTAGATGATTCATTGCAGACCCAGAGATTCTGATTCAGTGTGTCTTGGGAAGGATCTAAAAATCTTCAATAGCAAGTAAGTTTGTGCAGGAGATCTGAGGACTGCTTTTGAGAAACACTGTTTTAGCTCTTTAAGGCTATTCCCTAAATTTAGTGGCATCTCAAAATCTCATTGCAACACAGAAATAGGCATCAAAATTATACTCCAGTATGCAATGCTCAAATTAGAGTCTAATGCCATATTTTTGGAAAACATACAAAATACACAATGGGGTCTGTATCCAGTGAAGTGAATAATTCAATATTGACTTTTGAAGGATTTTTAAAATGCTAAATGCTCTTAGATCTTCACAGACCCAAGTCTGCAAAGGCCTCAGAAGATGATGATATTTTTGCTTCTATTGTGATCCCCAGCAGAAACAATATCCAACTGAAAAACTAATGTGTTAAGCCATATATTCTAATAGCACTAGCAGGCAGTATACCATGGAATAGTAAATGCTTGCTTACAAAATATGTTAAATAAATTCATTAGGAGGTATGAAAAATTCATATAGAAATACAGAAGTTAGTATCAATTGACACATCTTGATCCACATTATAGATGAACATAACCTCCGATACAATTGAACTCAGTGATGTTATGCTTGAAAGAATATTCAGTTTTGTGAAAACATAGCTAGAGCTTGTGCCACTTCTTCAGATTTCTATTAATAAAACTTGATCTTGTGTGAAAATAGAAGAGTTCATTAACTCACTTTTTTCCTACTGTTTGGAGAAGCTCATCTTCCATTTTCAGTTTAAATCAACTGTTATAATTCCTCCATCAGAAAGTAAATGAGGATAACTCTAACATGTAGAGAAAAATCTACTATATTTTCATGTGATATTTTAAATTGGAGCAATTAGTTTGATCAAAACCTTGGGAAACCTGGGGAAAAATAAGCTCACCATAATGAAATTAAGGAAGTGCCTTTGTGAACCAGCCCCCAAATAAAATTACACGTATTCTAAATTGATATATACCTTTGAAAGAGTTCCAAAGAATGTGATAAATAAGGAAAATGATCACAGATAAAAATTTATCACTATTTTCACTATTTCAAATTTACTAAATTTACAGTCAAATTAGAAATAATGGAATGTTTAGGGTGATGATCTTACTCTCTTCAAATACTTCGCCAGTTCAAAACATTGCATATATAAAACCATGCTAACTACATACTTTATTTGTAAAAATTAAAATGATATTGTTGAAGTAAGAGAAGAAACTGATTTTCTTTATTACTACTTGAAATTTAACATAACCCAATAATAAATTATTTTAACAGAGGAAATTATTCTCTCAATTAGTATCTTCATATGAAGTGCTTTTATTTTAAATAATACAAATAAATGTGTGACATTGATGAAATTCAATGTTTTCAGATTTTGTATACACTTATAACATCTATAAATTAATTAATACTGGTAAATTTCTGAATTTTCAAAATTTTTCTGATTCAGGAACTGTAGACATATATATATATACACATACATATTCATTATGAAGAAACACTGTCTTTCGATGCTATCCACAGTTACTGAATCTATATATATATACACTATTTTGGTTAAAAGAGTAAGACTCAGAGTCAGGGTTTTTCATATCTCATATTCTGGCCATATTCTGATCTCTGAAGGATAGTAAAGGAACAAGAGCTCTTGTACTGACTTCCTGTTGAATATATGCATGACCATGAAAAGTCATTTAACCTCTTCAACCTCAATTTTCCCTTTGTAAAATGAGGAACTTGGGCCAAATTGGTAGTCTCCAAAGTCTCTTTACAAGGAGCAGCTTCTAATATATCCACTTGAAGAGACAACTGACAGGGAAGCACATTCAGGAGGTCGGATGTTAGCAATGGAGAAAACGACTCCATGTTCATATGGCTATATCATCACTTCTAATGGTACTTCTTTGCCCGTCAGCAGACAGAGGAAATACTGAAAGAAGGAATGGTGTACACCAGTAGATAAATCTACAGGTTTTGAAAACTTGGATCTCTCTTTCCAAACTCTGTTTCTTTTTTTTATTTTTATTTTTTCTGTAAGAATGTGTCCCTTTCCTTTGTAACATACTTCTTTTCTGCCCCCCTATAACTTGGCACTATCAGAGAGTATGTTTTTCTATATTGCCTCTGTTTACTTCTTTCAAGCAGAGAGGCAACAATAAGCATAAGCTCTCTACTCAAATCCGATTAAAGTATATTTCTGTACTATCTTCCATGTGTATGTGGCACTGTGCTGGGATTTGTGTGTAATCTAAAGAGGCGTAATAAACAAGATTAATGTTCAGCGGCATTGATTGTTTTTAGCTTGTTCACTCTGGGAGAATATTTCTTTCATGGCTTTCATTGGAAGCAAGAGTTAAAGAGAGACGATAAGGAAGTAGGAAGGGAAGACATTCTCCCTTTCAAACATCTTTTCCTTAGGGTTTAAAGAAACCAATATGAACTTCAGCATTTTCTCGTCTGTTAACGCCTACGCCAGTAGTAAGTTAATTTAATAATTATGACATTATATAACTCTTGCCTCGTGTTTTAGATATACTTTAGAAGAGTTAAATGTGATTAAAACTTGGAAATTTCTTTATTAAGATCAGTTACTGTGGCTTTATTCAATTTAAAGAAATAGAGTATTTTTCTATTCTTAAAATTCAAGAAAAATTAGCACGAAATATAGTACATGAAAAAAATTATTCTGCTGGCTTTACTTAAAGAATATTTCCTCTAACTTTGGGCAGTTATAATTGAAATGAAATTTGAAAATTTGGCTCATGGTTTATAAAACTGTGACTAACATGCTCCAAAGATATACAACAATTATACAGTACAATATTTTTAAAATACGACTATGTTTTGCAGCCAACATTTTTGGTATAGATATCAATTATATATATTTCTTAAACATATCACTAGATGATATAAGCTGTTTATAAAGTAGTATACCTAAAATAATATGTCTTTTCTCCCATATAACAAAATAAGGCCCAATTCTGAGCTATCATTTTGAGATACATCAAAAAGAAAATTTGGATTTTCTAATTATTTTAACTCTAATTAATACCTGAAAATAATCTTGTTTAATATACACATTTCTTGGACTTTATTTAATTTAGCTTTAATTTGTTTTGTTCTACTAGTCTATGTTACAAAAATTAATTCCAGACTCTATTGCCTGCTGTTTGAAGACAGATATTATAAATGAAGAAATCTATACTCAATATTGCTGTTTTGTGTTGATATTTAAGGCTATTTTTGGTTGGTTTTATTTTTGGAATAAATGTGTATGTACTTGAGTTTATGTAAGAAAATAGATATTCACATTTATTAATACTTTATTTGTGATGAGAAACTTACGAAAGAAAATTTACATTTTACCACAAGTTTAAAATATTTAGTACGTTGAAACAGTAGGTTAGACAGGAAAAAGATGCTTGCAATAAATATTTTTTTCATTGAGGTCATACTGGCTTATAACATTGTGTAAATTTCAGGTGTACATTATTATATCTCAGCCTGTGTATAGATCGCATCGTGTTCACCACCAGTAGCCTAGCTTTTACTCGTCACCATAAATATGTGCCCCTTTACCCCTTCTGCCCTCCCCAAATCCCCTTCCCATCTGTTGACCACTAATCTGTTCTTTTTATCTATGTTTTTGTGTATCTTCACATATGAGTGAAATCATATGTTATTTGTCTTTCTTTGTCTGACTTATTTTGCTTAGCATAATATCCTCAAGATCCATCTGTGTTGTCACAAATGGCACAATTTTGTCTTTTTTTATGGCTGAGTAGTTGGAACATATTTTTTTTAATGTTTCTGATTCACGTATCTGTTTTAAAGTTTACGTAGGTCTTTATAAAATAATCAATAAATACAATTAATAAACATATACATATATATTTGCTTGTGACAAATGAACATTTGCTACTGACAAATAGAAAACTTGAGAAAACACACCCAGAGGCAAACAGCCTATTTAGGATGTGATGCAATTTTTCTTGAGAATTTTAGCAATCTGGAGAGTGTCTTATATACTATAAAAATAAATGTTGCTATGAGTCTTAAAATATAAGTTCTTTTAAAAGTCATAAAACAATATTTTTAGAAGCAATGAAACATTTTATATTATAATGAATATTCCTGATTTTATGTCAGCATCCACCCATATTCCAAGTAGCCATCGAATAAAATTTTAGTGAATATACTTAATTTTTGAGGCTAGCATTCACTCACATCTCAAGTAGCCATAAAATAATGTGTTTGTATTTTCAAAGATACAATGACTTTCCTACAGACTCCTATACTCACATTAATCTGTATAGGAAACTCTTTTATTTTAATAACACTTTTCCTTCTCATCTCTTTCTTTTTTTAGTGCGTGTGTACACACACACACTTTCTTACACATACACTGGCTTAGGATAATTGCTATTATCAGATGTATTTTTTTAACTATTTATTACATAAATGCCTAGCCAAAAAGAATGTGAATTGTAAAATATCTTAAAATTGTTTTACGTATACATATATATGTACTTACACATCTTTAACATTTAGTTTGAAGTATAAAATACATTATATTTTGTCATTTCTATCTTTATTTATTTATCTTTTTGAGGAAGATTAGCCTTGAGCTAATATCTGCTGCCAATCCTCCTCTTTTTGCTGAGGAAGGCTGGCCCTGAGCTAACATCCGTGCCCATCTTCCTCCACTTTATATGTGGGATGCCTACCACAGCATGGCTTGCCAAGTGATGCCATGTTCGTACCCAGGATCTGAACCGGTGAACCCTGGTTGCTTAAGTGGAATATGCACACGTAACCACTGTGCCACCGGGCTGGCCCCTGCATTTCTGCTTTAAAACTAAATTGAGCACTATACACTAATGATCATGGGTTTGCTAAATCTGATAATCTTCATAGTTTGCCCCTTATTCCCTAGGAGAGAAATAAACAACTCTAATCAGTAGCCAAGGAAAAGCAAAGGAAAGCAGATGACATGGTGATGTACCACGTCACATCAAGTCAAAATCTCCTGTTTTGTAATATTTATTATTATTAATTGCATTTCACCTTTCTTTTAGGTGCAGAAAATATTACATTCAACCACTTTTAAGGAATGAAATATAGGAAACATGAGTGTTGTTAAATAAATAAATTATAACAAAACTTGTCTGTAGCCTAAACAGAAACTTTTTCATTCCAGTTGCCGTCTAGATAAATATTGGCTATTTGGAAACAAACAAACAAACATAAAAGAATATTAGCCCTAAGGTATTTAAATAATAAAACCAGAGATGAAACAAATTTTTCCAAATTCTTGAAATAACTGCTCCAATAAAGTATGGATTTTCACTATTTTATGGAAGGAGTGATGTACTAAGCATTTATTTAACTCCTATATCATAAACACTGTATAAGATTCCATTTGACTATCTGTTATAAATGTGTGTGTATCAATGAATGAATCTGAGTCTGTGTGTGTAGATATTTATATATTCAGATGCATGCACACACTAACACATAAATTGGGGAAGGGTTAGGGAAATACACAAAATGGCTAAAAAAGAAAAGCAAGAAGGATATATTAAAATATCACTGTATGTGGGGTAAAAGATAGCCATTTAACGACTCTGTATCCTTGAGGAAAATCATTTATTCTCTCGAAGATTCATCATTTTGTATTAAAACGTAAATAATAACTGTAACAGCTAAACTTTATTGGGCTGTTATTATATGCCAGACATTCTTCTGAATGCTTAATGTTTTCAAGTTATTCAGTGATCCTATGCAAACCTATGAGATGCGTACTATCGGCTGTGTTCATTCAGGGCTCTGAAGAAAAAATTCCGTGAGGATAACAATAAAGCAAGCCTCATTATTCTGGATGATGGGGCAAGACTTTCTTGGGAAATTGTGTTTGATTTTAAGTTTAAAGAATGAATAGGAATAAGGCAGCCAAAGAGATAAAAACTGAGAGCATTTGACAATAAGAAAATCACACGTGCAAAGGCTCCATGGACTAAGGAGTGTGGCATATTTAATTAATTTAAATGGAAAATTACATAATCTTAGGCTGGAAAGGTGCTACGAAGTAGACACAGAAATTATAAGTCATTTCTATGTTTATGCATTCATCACAAAAGGCTCACAATCCCCTGAATTGAAAGCTTAGGAATGACAGTAGGTCAGCTATTCTAGAGTTCTATTAAGGATGAAATCAGATACATATGTAAAAACATTTTCAAGTGTGTTACTGTAAATGTGTGAGACATGACTATTGCTTTAGCTTTGAATTCAGAAAAATAATGTTTCTCTTTTTATAAAGTTTATCTCCTTCTCACCATTTGTGAATTTTTGATTTACAGTAGAAGGATAATTCTGATTTAAACTGCATTCCAGTTATAAACCTTTATACTTGTTCATACTAGTCTAAGTCTTTTGAGGAATTCTTATGTGTTCATCATATACATATTTATAAGTCATTAAAAGTCATTCGGCACCAACTAGATTAGACACAGTTACTGAATTCTATGTTTAAAAGACAAATCTGCTTCCTGGATACTAAAGTTCAATTGATAAAATAAGCAAAAGAAGAAAAAAATAGAGTGGTCTTCTAAAATGGTGGACTTGGTTGTGAGGAAAACCCTCCTAAAGACGAAAACTAAAACATTTGGACAAATCAAAACAAAAATAACCACTATTTGTTGAAGCTACTGGGAGGCAATCAACACAGTTAAGTGTTTAGTGGTCATGGTATTATTGAGAAGGGAAACTCAAGGAAGTGAACCTTGTATTTGATGCTGTTCTTTCTCTTAAGGTATTTGTCAATTATATATCATTTCTAGAGATAAAGAGCAATGTATAATGATAATGAAATACTGTGATGAAATGTTATAATAAAATTTATCGCACCATACAGATTTAACGTTTTAAGTATGTATGCCTAATAATGTGCCCTAAAATATATAAAGTTAAAATTAACAGGACAAATAGGATTGAAAATTTTTTTTAAATGTTTGGATCTATTTAAACAGTTTTCTCAGTAACTGATAAAACAAGGTGATAAGAAACAAAACAGTAAGCCTTTATAATATATGAACCATCTGATTAATAATTTTGACCTGAGCTGAACAACTTCAAAATATACATTCTTTGTAAGTACACATGATAGAACATTAACTAAAATTTACCACATGCGGAGTCACAGAGAAAGTCACAAGAAATATCAAAGGCTTAAAATAAACATATAATCTAGTTATTATGAGATTAACTTAAAACAATATTAAAACACATAACTATCAAATTTCAATTAAAGCAGGAAATTAAAAAGCAGAATCCTAAATATCCAACACCTGAGATGAAAAAGAATCATAACACAATTAGAAAAATCTTTTTTTTAATTGAATGCCAAAAATTTTAGTTGTGGCTAGAAAAATGTTATATGCCTACTGCATATTGAAGAAAATAAAGGTGAGAAAATCAATGATCAAAGCATTCCTCTCATTTAAAAAATTAACAAAAGTAATCATAAGATAAAAAATAAAGACTAAAAATTAATCATATAAGAAATATATTTTATAATATATTACTAAAAACAATAATCCCCTTGTGAGACACATCAAGATTCTATAAAAGTCCCAATAATTGATAATAGGAGTGATAAAGGAGATTTTAATAGAGATCTTATCAATATGAAAATGGTTATAAAAGCATACTATGAACACCTTTATAGAAGCATATCTGATAACACCGATGAGATAGGAAAATGTCCAAGAAAACATAATGCATATAAAGTGACATAAGAAAGTTACAAAATCTGAGTTATTCTATATCTATTAAAATTTAATCTACTTTTTCTTTTTTGAGGAAGATTAGCCCTGAGTTAATATCTGCTGCCAATCGTTCTTTTTTTGCTGAAGAAGACTGGCCCTGAGCTAACATCCGTGCCCATCTTCCTCTACTTTATATGTGGGACGCTTACCACATCATGGCTTGCCAAGTGGTGCATAGGTCTGCACCTGGGATCTGAACCTGCGAACTGTGGGCCACCAAAGAGAAACGTGCAAACATAACTGCTGTGCCACAGGATCAGCCCCTAAAATTTAATCTTTAATAAAATCCTTCTCACAAAAGAATAACCTCAGGTTAAGATGGCTTTCCTGAAAATTTGACTAAATATCTAAGGAAAAAATAATTCCAGATATTCAAAACAATTTCAAGGAATAGATAAAGAGGAAATTACATCTAAACTTGCTTTGAAGGCTATAATAACCCCAGATACAAAACCTGACATAGATATTGCAAGAACAGTTAGTTACTGGAAAATCTTTCCCAACAACATAGACACAAACATCTTAAATTAAGTATTATTAAACCAAATTTAAATGTTTATTGTAAAGAAAAATACGTCATGACAAATTTAGGTTCATTTCAGGAATGTAGGGTCAATTTAACATCCAAGAATCCATCAACATAATTTACCAGATTAATAGAATGAAAGAGAAAAGTCATATGGGGATATCAACAGATGCAGAAAAATTATTCAATACATTTTCATGTCTAATTAAAATATAAAGCTTTAACAAGCTAAGAAGAAGAAAATTTTTAAAAAAGTCCAAATAAAGACATTAACAACAAAAATCTACAAACAATTCACAGGTTTTCCTCTGTAATCAGTGATGAGAAAATCATGTCTTCCATCATCATGCTTATTCAAAATTACATTAGAAGTCTTTGCCAATTCCGTAGGGCAAGAGGAATAAAAGTTATAAAATTGGGAAAAAGAAATAAGACCATCTTTAATTAACAGACTACATGTTTGAGTAGGTAGAAATCTAGAAGAATCTAGCAATAAATTATTTGAATTAATAAGTAAATTTGGCTAAGTCATTGAATGTAAGGCAAATAAGAAATCATTTCAATTATTTTACACCACCAAAATTTTCAAAAATAAAGATATCTTCATTGTTTCAAAAATGTCAAATATGAAAGGTAAGTATAAGATGTGCGAGACCTCTATACAGAACATGATATAATATCGTTGCCAAGAATTAAAGTGAATCCAAATATATGGATCAGTATATCATGTTCATTTATTAGAAAACTTGATATTCAAAAGACAAGTATTTGCACAAATTTATCATATATTCAATGCAATCTCACTCAATATCCCAACATGTTTGTGTGCATTAATGTATATAAATAAGAAATGTGGTACTGTGCCCATGCCTGGGAAAAAACAAAATAAAAAAGACAAAAGCAAGTATTGCTCAGGCTGTGGAGCAGTTGGTGCTTTCCATTTGGTGCCATCTATCTGCTGGAGGGTACGTAAATCAACACAAGTTTTTGAGGAAAAACTGTTTGGCATTATTCTGATAAGGATGTCCTATGACTCACTATTTCACTCCTGGGTTTTGTGCTCACACTTGTGTGTATCTTGAATAGATAGACGTGTACGTTCAAAAAAAGACATAGACTGGGAATTTTGTAGTAGCATTATTCATTATAGCTAATAACAGGAGATGGACACATAAATGTTCATAGTGAAAAAACGTTAGATGTGTTCATAAAATAAAATATTATGTAGCAATGAAAATACACCCCATGTCTATGAAACAGTATGGAGGGGTCTCAGAAATATTATACTGACCAAAGGCCACAGGTCAAAATGAACACATGAAGCATGATTCCATTCTTCAAAGTTCAAAGACAGGCTAACTCAATTATGCTGTTAATAATCAGAATAATGGCTACCTCTGAAGAGGAGGCACAGGGAAGTGATGGGAAGGAGAAGAGGGTAGAGCTTAGGAGAGGAGTAATATTCCATTTCTGTCATGTGGATATTTGTCCTTTGTGATAATTTGTCATGCTACAAACTTATTCAATTTCTGTGTGATTGTTATACTCCTATATAATGCTTTAGAAAATAAAACATTTTAAATTGAATGTGAGGGTTAAAATCATATCAACAAAAGAACCTATTTAAAATAAGATCTTAGTGAATAAATATGAGCTCTCCAGCCAGAAAGAGGAGTTAGGGACATATTTCAGGGGAGCAGAGGGTAGAAAGAGTCAGGGAATAACGAGTAGAGTTTTGAATTGAAGTCACAAGTCTGACAGTGAAGGTAGACAGGTACGCTGAGGTCTATATATTTATAACAAGAAAGAAGCAAAACAATCATCACCTATGGGGGAAATAATGAAGATGTACAAAGTAGAATAAGTGTAAATTCAAATTTTATTTCTAATGAAGGTCGCAATGCCTTCTGAAGGGAATGTTATGTTTATTAGTTAAAGCGTTTCGCTGTACTGTAATTTACTCTAAATTATCATATTGTGTACTATGATAAATATTTTCATGTATGATATTGTAGTGCATTAAATTTTAGAAATTATTTAGAAATTTGAGCAAGTAAAGGCAATAAAACATTCACAAAATCTTGAATACATTGTTTATAAGCCTAAAAAGCTACCATCTTTTAGATTTGCATATTATGACATAAAGACATGGATTTAGAAGAAAATCACCTCATTATTTATCCTTTTGCTAGTTTTTTCTAAATATAAATCAATCTAACAGTTTTATATGGATCTTAATATTCAATAGACAGAAGTGTCAGACTGCATAGATGATGGCACAGACATTAAACAGAGTAAAGATACATACATATTCACATATATACATATACACACATATACACAGACATATACATATATACATATGTGTATGTATGTATAGTATATTATGTATATGTATATATATGTAAAATTGCAAACTGTAGTAAGTTATCTTTAGGAAATTAGTAAAATGCTATGAGAAAGAATGAAGAAAGGATTAAATTTGGGTTAGTGGTGATGGGTTTAAGAAGGAATAACTGAGCATGTGGCATTGAAATAATACAAGGAAAAGGAGGAGGGGGTAGGCAAGCCGAGAATATAGAAACTACCTTTCCAGAGAGAGAAAAAAATAACATTTTCAAAGTATATAAAACTGGAATCAGGTTAGAAGAAGAAATGATTGAGGTCAGAGTAGCTGGAGTGTATTCAAGGAATGGGAGAGAAAAAAGAAAGCCTGGACAGGCAGGTGAACAGATATTCGAGGCTTAATATTCCCAGTTAAAAGTTTAAACATCATCTCAAGGGCATATAAGCTGGAAAAATTATAAGCGGGATAATGGCATGATACCCTTCTCATTTTTAATACATCACTCAGAGTATTTTTTCCAAAATTATTTTATTGGATCATTTGATTTTTTTATCTAGAAGAATCCATGGAAGAAAGTCCACAACAATTACTGTAGAGAAAATAACTTGACTTTCAAATATCAGAGAGGACAGAAAACATTCTGAAGTCACACAGCTTCTTAACTGCCTTGAGTGCAACAAAAACTCATTTTTCTTCCTTAAGTATTACATTTAATTACCTTAGAACATTTTCCTTCCACCTACACACATCAACATCTTTGATCTGTCAAACTAATAACTAAAAACAGTTTAATAACAAGGTGAAAGTTTTTTATAAAAATAGCTTTTGGATTTCATTTAATTGTACATTTTTACATTACTTCAATTGCAGATAAAGAATTTGTTCCTCTTAACACAGTTGTGACTCGATGCATCAAGTGGCAATTTAAACATCCCCTACATTTGCTTAAAAGTTTGATCCTGAAGTGAAAGTACATCATTTCCCTGGTAGATAATTAAGTTCTGCATACAAATGTGACTGATCAAATAAGTCCTGAAAGTTCTTTATTCAAAGAATAAGTCATTTCTGCTTCTATAATATTGAAATCTAAATCAAAATATTCTGAATTCTATAGATGGCGGACAGTGGCTTTACTTCCATTATCGAATTACACTGGAGAGACGTGAGTTCAGGTTGTCATCACTCTGTTACTTCAAAAGTTGTATGAGTTGGAACTCAATGGGTAGCAAACTCCACAAAACCGTTTCAAACATGTTTAGCAAAACCATAAGAAACAGAAGGTGAGTTTCTTAGATCAGATTATGAACAAGGCTTATTTCAGGCATAGCTGAATTAAGTGGCCCAAGAATGAGCTCTTTGATTTACCATGTCTACTTCACTAAACTCTAAATATACTCCGCACCGGTGTCATTCTCAGGTGGTCTCTCTACTCAGGACAGAGTCTTCAGAATCTGTAGTCTAGGTTCGTCTTCTTGGTAAAACCAGAAGAAAGGAGAGAAGTTTTTGTATCTCAACACATAACAAGGAAAGTCCAGACCAGAGCTTTATAATCCTAACCTGGGTCAAATACCTACCTTGAAGATAATCGCCATGACCGGGGGTAAAGAATTCACTGAGGGGCCGGCCTGGTGGTGCAGCCGTTAAGTGCGCACGTTCTGCTTCTGGGTGGCCCGGGGTTCGCCAGTTCGGATCCCGGGTGCAGACATGGCACCGCTTGGCAAGCCATGCTGTGGCAGGCGGCCCACATATAAAAAAGTAGAGGAAGATGGGCACAGATGTTAGCTCAGGGCCAGTCTTCCTCAGCAAAAAGAGGAGGATTGGCAGCAGTTAGCTCAGGGCTAAACTTCCTCAAAAGAACAAAAAGAAGAATTCACTGAGTACTGAGCTGAGAGGGGAGAAAAAGGGTCTTTTGTAATTTGGAGTCTCTTACCTGAAAAAAGAACTCTCAGTGCTGGAAGACGAAAACATAAATGGCAGTTACACTATATGAGTTACACGGATTTTGAATCACTAATAAATTTAACATTGCAATGAGTGTGCAATAATATCATTCCATCAGAATTTTAAATAATAATGGTACAGAGTTCACTAGTAAGGTTTCAAAATCATAGTAGACTAAAATCTTTAGTACCTCTATTTTAAAGCTTGATTTTTTTTACCCTGAAGTCTGAAGCTCTTGGATTCAGGACAAAGCAAATCATATAATGAAAACAGACATTGAAAAAATTCCCAATTTCACAGATAATGTTTTTGTATTAATGAGAGATCCTTGGTGGAAGGGTTACATAATGTTTCTCTTTTTTTTAATCTACTTTAATTTCACAAATTATGTTATCTATATGATGTACTTTTGATAGCTCTGTCACATTTCAAAATATTCTTCTTCATTTGTTCTGTGTTAAAATTTAATTAGCATGTTTAAATAGGACATGATGGGGAGGAACTTGGAATGACTAGAGACTGAAAGGAGTCAATATGGCTACATATGTGTTTTGTTTCCTTTTGGGCACTGGTGACAGACCTTGTGGTAGACAGTCTCTAAAATGGCTCCACATGATCCAAACCTCTCAGCAATCCTGCCTTTGTGTAATCTCTCCCCTTGAGTATGGGTTAGATCGAGTGACTGGCTTCTAATGAGTGGAATACAGCAAAGTGGCTGGACGTCACATCCAAGATTAGGTTGCAAAAAGAATGTGACCTCTGCTTTCTTGTCAAATCTCACTTTCTCTTTGATGGTATCCTCCTTCTGGGAGAAGCAAGCTGCCCATTGTGAGTATCCCTATGGAGAGATCCACGTAGCAAAGGACTCAGACATCTGGCCAACAGCCAGGAAGAACCTGAGGCTTGCTGACAGTCATGTGAGGGAACTGGAAGTGGATCTTCCCAGACCAGTCAACAGCCATCGAGGACCTGCAGCCTCCCTAGAGCTTTGTGAACTGGGGGTTGGATTCCCTGCAGTCAAGCCTTGAGATGATGGCAGCACAGTCAACAGCTTGATTACAGCCTTGTGACAGTCCCAGAGCTAGAGGACCCGGCTCAGACAGACTTGAATCACGGAAACTGTGAGATTGTAAACTTTTGTTGTTTTCAAACATTTAGTCTGGAGATAATTAGTAATGTAGCAACAGATGCCTAATACGGCCATGTTGGTATGTTATTGATTTTCTATATTGTTAGTTTCTTCTACACATTCTGTATCTAGACTTGGGGAATATTTCATTAGATTTTACCATATCTTAATGATATATTCTGAAGGCTCATGGCACATTTATAATTATCTAATACATTTAATATCTAAACACCATGTTTAAATGTTCAGTCAGTAGATATTAATAAAACAGTAGTCAACAGGAGCTCTGTGTTTTTCCCTAATTGAATCAGACTCCCAACAGTGTTGGAAGAGATAGCAGGAAGCAGAGGAGAAGCAGTGGTCTCGGACGGCAGGATGCTGATTACTGACTCGCTCCACGACGTTACAGTCATTTCCCTCCGTAGGGCCGCACTCAATTTCCTTATATTAAAAGTAAAGATATGAAAAAATGTTTTCTGTTGCAAATATTACCTATCTGTAAATGAGAAAAGGAGCCTTGTATTCTGATAAATAGAAAACAGGAGTCAAGAAACTGAGTTCTGATTTTCATCCCATCATTAATCTTTCTTATGAGTTTGGCTGAGTTATATAATGATCCTTTGAAATATTTTCACCTTTACAAAATGTCTCCGAAGATTTTTCAATATTTAAAGTATATGATATTATGGTTACATTTTGATTATTTTTTTGATCATATTGCTGTTTATACTTATTGGTCAAACTGCTACTGGATTAGTTTAAATCTAGGCTTGATGCCAGTGAAGAAATGTTTTTTGCTTTATGTTTTTGAATTAAAAGTATTTACATTTACCTCAATAAATTTCTTTAATCCTCTTACACAAAATTCAGTGCTAGGCAGGTTACAAAGTTATTTTCTCTCTGCTCCCAATCCACTCATCTGTGGTCTCCTTTGCCAGCCCCTCCCTGTTAGACTCTTTCCAGAGGGGGCCGTAGATGCAGACTTTGAGGCTGGAGGAGAGAGAAGAGACTTGCTCTTACCTGTTGGCTTCCTGTCTGCTTGCAGTTTCCGTGAGCATCACCCCAGCCTCGTTTGTTCAACTTGGCAGAAGCACTTCCTTCCTGGAGCAGCACCTGGATTGTTTGCAGTTTTTCCAACGTTTAAAAAAATAGCTGCATTATCTCTTTCAGAGACACCAGCACCAAGTAGCAGATGCCCCTATCTCATAGGTGGGGTCTCAGCCCCATGGGGCCCCTCCCCTGAGAGATACCACGTCAGCTGAGCGGCATCCTTTCCGCAGAGGTCTGAGTTTCAACTTCTCAGGCCCTCCTCTAAACTTCTAAATTTTAATAATGCCAATCTCTTCTCTTGTTCCTTCAGCTCGGGGGTGTTAGTTGCTACTTAAGGTTGCTACTTTCATAAATGCTTGAGTTCATCTTTTATCTATTTCTTAGTTAACAAATTTATAGTTAACAGTTATTTATATTACATTCTCCCTTACAAAATACTAAGATGGTTTCTGTCCCCTGACTGGCCTGTGAGTGATAAAATTGCTTCGTATGTCAACTTTTAACATGTTGAAAGGATGTGGACTACAGTCACTTGAATATACACCAAGAAAGCTAGAATCTAGTGTCACAGCAAAGTGGTTTATCCTATAGAATAGGCAATTTTAAATATTTGCACACATGTTGGAAAACTGTCTATTGTTTGCTTTGGTCTCCAAAGAGCTTAGCTAAGAAAAGTCTCCTTCTCCAGTGTTTGTATGGAGATTGTGTTAGTTAATTTGATTTCTTAAAAATGATTTCATTTTGTCATCTCTAAGATGCCAACTTGAATTTTAATTGCAGTGACAGGTATGTGTTCTATTTGTTCTATATGCATTCCCTTGTGTTTTAACAAGCAGTTTAAGACAAAGTAGATTTTCCCTTATAATTGCAATATTCAAATATAACCTTACCCTCTCCAACAAAAAAAGCTCATAACCTAATCACGTTAATCAGATTCATGGCAATTGACTCTCTCTATATATACACACACTGTTAGAGGTTTTTATTTATATTTTCTCATCACTTCGTAGTCACATACAAGTGGATTTCTAATACTTTACAATCTATTACAGAAATATTAGCAAGAGAATCATGATTGATTTTCCTCTTGCAATTGCAACTTCATAATGTTCTAAAAGCTCCTTATACTACTTAGTATAAACTATTGAGTCATAAAACTTTTTATGATTTATTTTTTCTTGTGTGTTGAAGTGCTATATCACTAATTTAAGTAAATGACATTGATTATTTTTTAAATGTCTATTTGTTACCTAAATACGTATTCTGAACTAAACGTACTTTATGTAGCAAATGAAAGATATCTTTTTTATTAGCATCCTAGACTTTCTTCAGGACAACTGAAGAAACCCACTATTGTATTGTATTTCAATACAATATGTATTGAATTTCAATACAGAAACTGTATTGAAATATGCTATTTCCTGGCCAAACCACATGACATTTATTTTTTTGAGGTTCTTTCCACAATCCTCTTTTTTCAAATGTTTTGCTTTTGTTTAACTCTTATTTCTGGTGAATAAATGAGGTACAATCTTACTAAGATATATAAATATATCTTTGATTCTAGCACTTTGGTTATCTAGTAATAACTCAAATCATTTTCTTCTGTGGATCTCATATAATTAATGTGTTTATAGTACTTTTATTTTCTATTTATTAACTTCTGCTTAGAAATAAAGAGTTATAGCATAAACTCATGAACCAATGTTTCAGTAACTGAGTGATTTCATTTCTTTCTAGTTCAATCCTAATTTTGATTGACTGTGCTTACTCAGTGGATATACATTGACTGAAGCTCACTCTATTTCTTCTGGATTATTCTCCATCCCTACTGTAATTTACTTGAATTATTTGCATCTTGAATCATATTTGCTAGACTGGGTAATTTTCTGATTAAGAATATGATGCCCATATTACCCCCATAATACCTAGGACTGTGCTTTCCAGACGATCAATTTAGTATACATACTTATTGAATTGATTTGCTTACAGATATGCTCCTTACCCATAAAATAAAACAAAAAAGTAAATGATATGTCACCACATGTTATTGACCTTCATCACTTCTCTTACTTGAAAGCACTAGATTTGTACAATCATTCTACTTCCTTACCAGTCATTTGTTTACCTTCTTTTGCTTTTCAAACTTTCGTCACCAATTATCTTTCTACTTATATCATTTTCTTAGAGACTTCCAGTGAACTCCTTGTCACACAAAACAAGGAGCTTCTATCAGTCTTTTTCCTTTCATTCTCATATTTAAATAATATTCTGTGGAATTCCACTTTTAGCAGTGTCGGAATAGGTATTTTGCTGAACAATCTTCCTTCTGGGAACAATTAGTAAAACAAAAACAAAGTTAGGCGATGAGAGAGTTGTTTTAAGGTACAGTGGCAGCAAAAACATTTTTGTTTAGTATGGAAAAAGTGGGCTCTGATTTTTATGAATGTCCTCTGAGTCAAATTCATGGTGGTAGAGTGTGCCATGAACGCTGTAGAGGGACTCTAGATTATATATTTAAATATCTTCATTTATTTGTTTATAGCCAATTTTTAACAATAGTTTTCTTGCAACAGTTTTAAGGTATGGATTGTTATCTTCCAGTGATGGGATTCATTATAATAGCACACGATTCTGTTTTCTATTTTCATTCTGACATTTCCATCTTGAGCACCACATTTCCCAGTAAATTTTCCCTGGACTCTCCCAGACCCCATCAAAATACATTGACCTTGCTTTTCAAATTCAGGGTATATTTCCTATAGTTTCTTTAGAATCGGTAATGATTTATTGGTAACATTAATTTTCATATTCTTACTGCCTTGTTTTTAGTTGTTTATCTTTATATATCTCTTATAATAGTCAAAACTTTATGAAGGCAACTGTCAAGTCTTCTTATTTATATATCTCCAATATGTAGAAAAATTCATAGTATAAAATAAGAAACATAATCATTTAATGAATAAAGTTGAAAGAAGAGGTTTGAGAGAGGAATTTACCAAAGCATTGGCAAAATCTGTGATTGTGTGTAATGTTTGCTATAATGTATCCAAATTCTTGCCTATAAAGTTAAATTCTTCCTAGATTATGTATATAACGTGTGCACTGGCCACTAACTGGCAACCCAGTATATCCAAATGTAAGTTAATAAGCTAAACCTTTCCATGATATAACCAGAGAAACTCAGGATTTTTAGTACATCATCCATTAAAATATTCTCCCCTGCAAAAATCAAACACTATAAAAATAACAGCATAAAATGTTACTTTATAATTAAGAAGGTAATATTTATCAAAATATACCACAAATTTAAAACAATTTCAACACACATATTTCTTATGACACTGGACATCTGCTATCATTAGTCACTAACTAATCTAACCTAGATCTAATTTGAAAATAAAGGTAGATTTTATCCTGTCCCTCATCATGGAGTCTAAAACTTTGGGATCTGTCATGTCGTTCTGTTGTTTACACGGATCTACTTGGAAACACCTCTACAGGTGGGCCCTAACTAGCTAGTTGTCCTTCTCAGGGAACAACAGGATGCATAATTTTGATTTCTTAGCTTCTAATTATCTCTTGATACTGCACAGAACAGTATTTCTGTTCTCTTGTGTCAAAACAGGAAAAAAAAAGGAAAAAAAAGAAAAAGTTCTTTACAGTGCTCTCTCCATATGAGACAAGCAAAAAGAAAAGACAATTCATGGATTAGAATGCTGTGCTACTCATATGTGTGATTTTTGAAATGTATATTTTCCATCTTTCAAATATTACTCTGGCAATTGCTCATTTTAATTATTCTTTGAAGTTTACTCATGCTTCCTTTATTTTCCTCTTTTTATTCTTCCTTTTATATATACTATTGTTTTGTTAAAAATATTTTTTGTTAAAAACAAAATCCTGTTATTATCAACCACATACCAAAAATTTTAAACTTGCTAGCAAAGAAAGCAGGAAGGTGAGGGGAAAAAAAGTTCAAGGATACTTATATAAGTAGCTAATATTAAGAAAAAGAAAGCTTTGCATTTTCAATTCACAGATCTTACAAGTCTCGTGTCCATACTGGATTTTACATAGGACTTCTGGGCTTGGTGGTAAGAGATGCCAGGTGTGTGGATTGCCAGGCAATCCACGCATCTGGAGGCAAAATCAACACATTGAAGAAGCAAATGAAAAGGCAACATTTGTGTCTGAAATAGGAATAAGAGGATTCCACTCCCTAACAATAGGATCTAATAGGGCCAACAAGAATGAAGGCAAGCAATGGTACACATAGAGATCATAAGCAGAGTACCAAGCAGTCAGTTCTCATTTTCAAGAGGGCAGCACCAGCGCTTTTGTTTTCAAGCCGCAAACAATGAGGCAAAGCACAGTTTGCTCATTTCTTAGTTTTAGGACAAATTTTTTTTCTTCTGTCAATATCCGACAACCCAATATTTGTATATGCTGCCTCAGCCCCTTGTTAGCAAATCTGTTTTGTTCTTTAAGAATGTTATATTAGAACGTTTCTGTAATCCATGAAAAGACAGCCAACTAGCAGCATCATGAATCTCAATCACTTCAAGCTCAGTTAAGATTTTAATACAGATTATCCTTCACCCACTCCAATATTTCACTAGACAAAACTGTGAAATTATCTTGACAGTACACCTATAAACTTTCTCCTTGTTCCATTCCATTGCATTAATCTTAACTTTTCTCAAATTTTCTTGATATTTATATCAAGATATTTATATCGTCTGATCTGTTCTCATCTGAAAACATGATGGTAGTTATTTTAAATAAGATAGAATTATTGTGTACATATACTTCTCATTTAATCATTATTTTTCTCTTTTTAATCTTGTAATTGGACATACCTATTGGTAGGAAAAAGAACATTTTATCTGATGTAAATTTTTCCTGCGTGTTTAGTTTTCTTAGCCATATTTTTAGTATTGAAGAATGACCTTTTGTAATGTTTACTATCTCAGAGTTTACATATGAAATCAAATAAATGTATATATCATTCATCATAGATAAGAAATTTGGGGACGGTCTTTGGGGGAAATAGCTTTTTACATTATATTGTGATTTTCTAGGTCGACCTGCGTCAATTCTCCTATAGCCGCCAGTTAATATGTACGTTCACCCAGAGCTGGAATTCAGAGATTCTAGGGATGGGAATCTGCATGTGTCTCAATAACACTTTTGCATAGTAAAGTTTGAGAATTGCAACTTTAATTTTTTTAATATTTCAAGTTCAGATAGATAGTCTTGGAACAGTGCTCACGTGAAAGAATCTTGCTTAATAATAAAGCCATTAACAATATGTTAAATACAAAATTGTGAAATGAAATAAGCTGAAATTGTTAAATTTACTTCCCCAAGAAAGGCAGTTTTATTTGATGACATAAAGTCATGAAAACGTCATAGATTCTGAGTTCTCTGTGTTTTGCAATATTAATCTCAAGCATAATTAGGGAACACTAGGTAGCTTTATGGCTTGCATATCTGGCCTCGTTCTAAGTTATTTGCATATATAAACTTTCTTAGTCTTTACTACTGCCTACTGGGCTTCATACCTTTTCCCGTTCATGGATGAGGAAACCAAAGCACAGAAATTTGAAGGAACTGACCAATTATAATAAAAGTGCAGAGATGGCTCCCTCTGCTCTCCAACTTATGTGCATTATCCCAAAGGAATAAGATTTAAAAAGCCTCTTAATAATGCTCCTATGTTCAACATACATGAAAGTTAATTTCAATGGATTGCACAGTTGAAAATATTCTTTTGAACTTTCAAGGACTGTATTTTCAAAGACAGTTATCTGATAAAATATACTAATCTTTACAAAGATATTTACATCTATAAACTCATGTGCCATTACTACCTACGTTTTCAAAATGTTACTCATATTTTAGAATTTTAAAATATTCCTGTGTTTCAAAATTATACGTATATCCAAACATACATGAAAGAGGAAAAAACTGTCTGAAAACAGCACAAGTACAATTATTTTGTGATAGTTTTAGAATATCTTTATACCTACTTTGTAGGAAATAATGCTCATAAAAAGTATTAGGAAAACATATAATGCCTAATAAGTTATTTTTCTTACTCTCCTTCCCAAAATATTAACTCAAGTAATTGATTTACCAGCATTGTTTAAAGCATTGATGTATTTACTTTGTATTTTGTAGGTGTGTGTGTGTGTGAGGAAGCTTGGCAATGGGTTCTGAGGAAGATTGGCCCTGAGCTAACATCTGTTTCCAATCTTCCTCTTTTTGCTGAGGAAAATTATCCCTAAGCTAACATCTGTGCCCATCTTCCTCTATTCTGTACATCGGATGCGCCAGGGATGATCCGTGCATAGGTCCACACCAAGGACCCGAACCTGTGAACCCTGGGCCACCAAAGTAGAGTGCAAGAACTTAGCCACTATGCCACCGGGTCAGCCCCCATTTACTTTGTATTTTGAACATAATGCTTTAAATTAGGTTTGAGACGGGCCTGTTTGTAAAACAGGATGAAAAAGCTAAAGGTGATATGGTGAGAGGAAGGGAAATCATGTTTGAATTATATCTGAGGAAGGAGGAGAGTTGGAAGACATTACTGGAAGAGTCAAGTATCAAGTACAAAGCCCAAAGAGCGTGGGAAAGAGCACAGTGAAATTTTTTTTTAAATTTTACCAACATTATTGTGGAGAAAAATGGGAATTGTTATTAAAAAATCTGTGTAAACTAGCAAAACTATCACAGTTATTGTTTTCTAAAATTAAAGTTATTTTATTAAATTGAGCATTAAAAAAAAGCAAATTTTTCTGATTTTTTTAATTCTTTAATATTTACTGTATTAATTATTGACATTAATCTTGTTCCAGTAAGTGGTGTGTGTTAATAAAGACAACTATTGTTTTTTTTTAATTTTTATTCTTTTTGGATGTACATCATATTTCAAATTCTGGATACATTACATCATGTTCACCACCCGAACACTAATTATAGTGCATCCCCTCACATGTGACCCTAATCACCCCTTTTGCCCTCCCCCCTCTTTTTGTAAACAGAAATCCTTGTGGTTTCATGATTTTCCCAAAGGCTAGTGAACTAGATATTACAAAGTCCTAAAATCAACTAATACAAGCCACGTGTACTACTGATCACATATTAAATGACTTTAACTTTCAGTTGATCTCCATTAAGAACTTATTGGAGCCAAAGAGGATTTTTCAAATACTTTAAGACAAATGACTCTGACAAGTTGGCTTAAAAGCCTGCCTCCACTGAGAATATGGAAAATGAAAGGAATTGAAAGACTTTTAAATTCAAGGTCTCTGGCCAGTTTAGCTATAGCCTTTCTCTGACTATAGTCCTATGGACTATACGCCTGTCTAAAGATTTACTTCCAGAGCCTGGTACTGATTTAGTGGCCATGGTATTAAAGCTGGGGACTTCTCTGGCATCTGTAATAAAAAATGTGACTTACTAATCGCTGCTGAATGGTCCGTGGTCTTCACTGCATGTTGCTCAGACAGAGGATACATCTGACTTGATTCCTTGTCCTTAATACGATCTAGGCACCATTATAAGCCATACACATATATTTATTCATAACCATATATTTATTGATTTAACGATTCCAGCAAATATGTAAAGAGATGTTATGAGCTATGATATCATCTGATTTTTCACAGATTTTAGGTAACATGCCCAGTACAACAAACTTGATATTGATGGATCCAGGATTCAAATTCAGGACTTCTACCTTCACAGGGTGCTTTTTCATTCCCTATACTAGTAGTTTTGAACCTTTTTAAAATGATCCACAGTGAAAAATAAATTCTTTTTACATAATAATCCAATATGCATATGCACGCGCACACACATCCTACTTGGGTTATGTTCTGATACTTTTTTTCTGTCATATTCTATTCCATTGCGTTCACTACATTTTTTTTTTTTTTTTTAGATTTTTTTTTTTTCCTTTTTCTCCACAAAGCCCCCCAGTACATAGTTGTATATTTCTCGTTGTGGGTCCTTCTAGTTGTGGCATGTGGGACGCTGCCTCAGCGTGGTCTGACGAGCAGTGTCATGTCCGCGCCCAGGATTCGAACCAACGAAACACTGGGATGCCTGCAGCAGAGCGCGCGAACTTAACCACTCGGCCACGGGGCCAGCCCCGCGTTCACTACATTTTTAAAAGTGCTAATCTGGATCCATTAATAGATCTGAACCTGAATTTTGAGAAACACGGCAAAACTGTCCCCTGCCTCTATATCAGGGCATTGGTGTGCCAAGTAAGGTCTCACTCATGCTCTATGACTGATAATGAACAGGAAAACAATAACTAGGACATCCAAAGTCAAATATAGTTAGTAATTGAAAACTGTAAATAGACGTTGTTCTTTTTTTAAATGTATGCGAATATCCCATGCACATCTCATCATTTCAACTTTTCTTCTTAAATTCCCTAATCTGATTAAAAACTTCCCCAATACTGGGGTCAGCCCGGTGGTGTAGTGGTTGAATTCCCATGCTCTGCTTTGGTGGCCCGGGGTTCTCAGGTTCAGATCCCTGGTGGAGACCTAGCACTGCTCATCAAGCCATGCTGTGGCAGCATCCCATGGAAAGTAGAGGAAGATTGGCACAGATGTTAGCTCAGCAACAATCTTCCCCAAACAAAAAGAGGAAGATAGGCAACAGATGTTAGCTCAGGGCCAATCTTCCCCACAAAAAAAAAAAAAAAAAAATCACCAGTACATAATCATTATTCCAGTGATCTAGGTTTAAGAGACCAACATCATCCTAGCCATTGTCCCCTTAATATGTCAATTGCAATTTGTTTTTGATACTCTTTAAATCATTCATTCACATCGTATCTTTTCCACATTGAGTGTGGATTCACTGACTTAACCTTTACTTTCCCTGTCCTGGTCAAATGCAATACTTCCTAACAGGCATTTCAAAATCTAATCTTGATATGTTTCTTTAATTCATCCTGAGTGATCTTGCCAAATTACTTACTGCACTGTTTATTTCACTGCTGCTTCCCTAATTTAAACTAGAATTACTTATCAGACATTTAAGGCCTGTCAAATGATCTATCATTTCAACGCCACTGGCTAATTCCCTACATCCCTGTTAATCATACATCTTCCATCATGTCTTCCTTTAATTGTTTATATAGAAAAATCTTCTCTCCTTTATTTGCCAATTAAAATTTTTTCTTCAATAACTGAATGAACCACAATGCCCACAACCATATTCAACAGAAACTGCAGGAAACTGAGACTTGTCCAAGAGATTAATGAAAGATCACTAAGGGTATTTAAAAGCTTTGACAAGGTCTTTGTGTAATAGAGGAGCCATTAGCCATGAAGAGTTTATAGCTTTTATCTCAAAAAAAATATGAAAGGCTGAAGGAAGAAAGAGTACAACGGGAATTAACAATGTTCTGCATAATAATGTGAAATGGGAGCAAGTACTACCAGCTAATAAAACCTTACATACAGATTATATCATAGATAGAAACAGATATTGACTCTTTATTGCAGATGCTATCATTTACACTTGTGCAATGCAGTTCAAAAGATGAGACAAATATATCCTGCACCAAATCCTGTAGGTTATGGGTACTGTTTCCTAAATGTTGGAGGGAGATTAGAATAAGGAGAATCTTTTGGAAAGCCATGGATTCCTCCACAAGGAGCCTATTTTAAATTCTTCAAAATAAGGGATTATTCGCCTCTCTGCGTGCCATCTTACTCTGATTCATTTGTTTTTCACGATGCTATAGAAATAACAAGACACTAAAAGATAGAGACCCATCAAAGAATTTTGTTACCCCATTATAATTTCATTTCATCAAATTTCTTAAAATGTATATTGAGTAAAAAAATATGTTAAGCTTTGCATATTTTCATTTCTACTCTTTATTCTGTATATATTCTGTCCATACATTGGACTGATTATGTGCCAAGAACTCTTCTAATACTTTAAAATATAGATTTAACTCTGCTAAATTAAAATCTTTCTATTTTAAACCAGTTTGAGTATACAAAGTTAATTCCTGATTTTCATAACATCACATCCAATATTTAAGTAACATAAAATATGAAGACATTGGTCTCAGTGTTGGGAAACATAGAAGAATTGGACTTGTAGGATATCAGTGAGAAATTTCCACAATGTATGAAGTTATCCAAAAGTTGAGCAGGATTCTACGTCCTTCCAGCACATTACACGTATGTAACAGCATAAATTCTCTCACTCAAACTGATCAAGGAATGAAAGAGACTACGATATTTTTACTCAGATTTTTATTGAAGTATTGAAATACAGTCAGCATACAGAAAAATGCACAGATCATAAATTTGCAATTAGGGAAATCTTCACAAACTAAACACACTAGGATAACCAGCACACACATCAAAAAATAGAACATTAGCACACCAGAAGCCCCCTTTGACCCTGCCCAGTCGCTTTCCCATGACAAATGTAACTGTTATTCTGAATTCTAACACCATAAATTAGTTTTGTTCATTTTGAATCTTGTACAAATGAGAATACATATTATGCTTTGTTATTTTATCTGGATTCTTTTGCTCAATATTATGTTTGAGAGCCATCCATTGTGTTTGTGTACACAGTAATAATAATACTCCACTCTATGAATATACCATCATTTATTTGGCCAGTTGAAAATTCATGGAAATTTGAATTGATTTTTGTTTCTGGCTATTAAAAATGAAGTTGTAATAGAGAATGCTGATAAACATCCACACTAAGATGCCCAATTTATTTCTGACAAAGGAATAAAAGCAATTCAACAGAGGAGGAATAATCTTCAATAAATGGTGCTAGAACAATTGGACATCAACAGTCAAATAACGAAACTTGACCTAAATCGCACTTTATATAAAAGTCAACAAAAATGAATCATGGCCTTAAATATAAAACTGTAAAACTTCTAGAAAAAAGAAAAATGAGAAAGTCTTTAGGACCTAGGTCTGGGCAAAGACTACATAGACGACACAAAAAGCATGGATCATAAAAGAAAAATTTGCTAAGTTTACACCTCATGGAAATCAAAAACTTTTGCTCTGCAAGAGAGCTCATTAGGACGTGAAGACAAATTACAGACGAGGATAAAATATTTGCAAATAACATGTCTGACAGAGGGCTAGTATTAACAATATATAAATAACTCTCAAAACTCAATATTAAAAAAATAAGCATCCAATTAAGAAATGGGGAAAGATTTGCAGACACTTCACTAAACAAAATATACAGAGAGCAAATAAGCATGAGAAAATACATTAAACATTACTAGGCACTATAGAAATAAAAACTAAAACTACAGTGAAATACCACTACATATCTATCAGAATAGCTAAAATAAGAATAGTGATAACATGGAATGCTGGTGAAGATGCAGTCACCGAATCACTCTGGAAAACATTTTGTTAGTTTCTTATAAAAGTACACTTGTATTTGGTGAATATGAATACGGATTTCTGCTATGTACTACAAAGAATGGAACTGCTGAATCAGAAGTAGGTGTATATTAAACTTTAGTAGATGCTGATAGCTTTTCAAAGTAAATATAAAAAATTAAACCTTCTCTATCAATTACAGACTATGATTTTTCACCAATTCTGCACCAATTCTTTACATCCTTGTCAACATATGGCATAGTTTGGATTTTTCATTTTATCTATCCTGGTGCGTATGTAGTGGCATTGCATTGTAATTTGAGTTTGCATTTCCCTGATCACTAAAATGATGTCGAATGCCTTTTCATATGTTTATTCATTATATAGCTATCGTTTTAGGAACTTTCGTTGAAGTGTTTTGATTTCCTTTTCTACTAGTTTTTCTGCTTCTTTCTTATTTTAATTAAGATACAAAGAATTAATTAATTTAATTTAATATGAACTCAGTCCTTGTCAGACATATGCTATTAAAAACTATATTCTCAGGACCTGCAACTAAGATATACAACTATGTATGGGTGGGGGGGAATTTGGGGAGATGAAGCAGAAAAAAAAAAAGAAGATTGGCAACAGTTGTTAGCTCAGGTGCCAATCTTAAAAAAAAAACAAAACTATATTCTCCATTTTTGTGGCTTTATTTTGTCTTAATGGCATTTTTTTTTTTTTTTTGGTAAAGAGTAGTTCTAAGTGTTGATATAAGCCAATTTGCCATTTTCCCCTTTATAGTTAATTCCTTTGGAATACTTTTACAAAATGTTTGCCTACCTCATAGTCATAACCACATTATCTTATTTCTCCTAAAAATTTTTGATTTTGCTTTAAAATTTACCAACAATTTAGCTTTTTTTAATGTCAAGATTATTTTTTCCCATAATAAAATGAGCCACTTAGTAAGAAGACTATCTTTTCTTTGCCAAAAATAACATGGTTTTATATACATGAGTATGTTTCTGGACTCTTGATTCCATACCATCAGTCTCTTTGTCAATGCTAGAATCCCACACTCTGTTAATGACCAGAGTTGAAACCTGATAAGACAAATTCTTCAGATTTCTTCTTCTTCTTCATGATTGTCTTCACTCTATTTGGCCCTTTGTTTTTCCATATAAATTTTAGAATCAGCGTTTCAACTTCTTAAAGTAATTTGATATTTTGATAGGAACTTTATTGACTACACATTTGGAGAAACTTGAATTTATATACATTATGAAAGTTTCCAATCACTTAAGATGATATATCTCTCAATTTTTAGATCTAATTAAATATCTCACTGTAACATTTTATTATTTGTTTTTCATTAGATTTATTCCTAACTATTCAGACATTTGTGGTACTATTATAAATAGTATTTTTACTTAATTTATTTTTATTTGGTTCAATTTACAAAACATTTTTACAGTAACTACCCAGTAACTTTATTAAATTTACTTACCAATTTAAATTTTATTAAATTATTACTATTAAATGTTAATTTGCCAATAGTCTTGGATGTTTTATATGCAAATTCATACTGACAATGAAAAATGGCAACCAATACTCTATGATAATGTTTGTTACTGTCATATCTTTCTTACGACTTTCTGCTGGCTAAGAGCTCCAATACAATGTTGAATAGAAGTGGTGCTTACTGGGCATAATTGTCTTATTCCTTATTACAGATGAAAACATTTTAATATGTTTATTTTTCTGTTACTATGGTGAATTACATAATTTAATAGTCAAATGTTAAAAAACACATTCCAGAACTATACTTCATTTGGGCATGATATGATATCTTATATATTGTTGGATGCAATTTGCTAATATTTAATGTAGGATTTTTGCAACTACATTTATGATAGATGAAACCTTGTAAATTTTCGTTTTACTTAATTATCCTGGCCAAATTTTGGCATCAAGATAATTCTGTAATTCTAGCTTCATAAAATAAATTGAAAAATAACATAAAACTTTCACAGTGTCCCAGAAAAAAAATGTTTAAAAAGGAAGATAATTTTTTTTAATTTCATATATGTCCCACATATGTATTTTGTGTATTTTTGTGTTCTTCAGGTATTTTTTTTTGTTTTCTAGACATCTATTTGATCACTTTTGTGGATTTCAATTCTCTGTTGAAAATTTCTATCTTCTTATTGATTTATTTAAACATTTCCTCTATTTACTTGAACATATAACCTTTAACAGTCCTTTTTTCATAATGCAATTTCTAGATCACCTGTGTGCCTCTTTCTTCTTTCTGTGCTTTGTTTTCTGTTGGCATTCTTTTTAAAAACTACAAGTCAGATTTTATGGATATTCCTCCACAAGAGATGGTTCAGCTTTCCTGTGCTAGGCGGATAGACAGGGCATCTATCACCATGATCCGGTTATGATCTAGGCTGACTTTAAACTGTGCTGTAATTTTAGTAAGTATCCATATGCTTCTGGTTCACTTCTAGCCAGTAGAGCATTGTTCCAATAATTTCACTTGAGATCCTCCTGTGTCCACTGGGGCCCCACTCCCTGACAGGTCCCGAATGTTAGCGTGTTGCCTACTTGGCAGCACAAGACTGCAAAAATATTGTGCTGTTCTTTCCTGAAAGGTTCAGCTTAGTTTTTCATGTGACTTCTGGTGAAGCTTTAGAAGACGGCAAATGTCTTAAGAAGAAAACTCTGCGTGTTTGATGCTCCTATCTAAAATTTTGTCACTGAAGTCCTGCAAGACTGCCAAAGAGCTGGCTGTTTTTCTTGATGCACCCAGAGGCCATGTTCTGTCCTAGGAAAGCTCTGATTTTCAGTCTCTTGCCCAGGCCCAATGAAAAAGTGATTGCCTTACCTCTAGCTCACGTCTCCGGGATTCTCTCTAAGGTAATTTTAATTCCTGTTGTCCTTGTTGTTTCACAATGTCCCGAATGCTATAAAACTGAAGATTTTTTAACTTATCCAGCTCTTCTAGCTTTTCTCAGTCGAACATTGGTAGCGTGCAAAATTACTGCACCTAACCTGGAAGCAGAATTGCAAACTAGAAGTGGATTTGCTCCACGTTTAATATACCATCTTATTTTGTTTGCTACTTGTTTCATCTTTTTCTTCTTTCAAGAATTCTTTGTTATTAATCCAGTATTTTTATTACTATATTTTATTTCTATTATGTAGTAGTATATATATCCTTGAATTATTCTATAGTACTGAAGAAGAAAATGCAGCTTACATTTTTAGATCACTACAACTTAATCCAAATCGTTACAAACGACCTCCCATCTACCCCCCCCTTTAATAACAATATCGGGCATTAGTATTATTTATGATATTTAATTTTACCTATATATTAAATTTTACAAGAAACTATTCTTTAGGCAATATTTAACCTTTATCTATTTTTAATTTTTGAGGCAAAATTTGCATACAGTAACATGATTACAGATCTTAAATATTATTGCGTGATGAATGATGACAAAAATATAGATATATATGTAACTCACACATACTATGATATAATGCAGCCCAATTTAGATCAGAATAAATGATGCCCTTTCCAAAAGTTCGCATAAACAGAATCATAAAATGCACTCTTATTTACCTGACTTCCTTCACTCAGCATATTTTTTAAGATGTATAGATGATGTTAAATGTAAGAATGCTTTTCTCTTTTTACTGTTAATATTCTATTATATGAACATATAACAATGCTTGTTAATTCACTTGTTGATGGACATTTGATATGGATTCAATGTTTGGCTACTAAAAATAAGCTGTAATAGCCATTTATGTAAGTCTATTTATACAATATGTGATTTCATTTCTCTTAGATTAATACTTAGGAATGAAATTGCTGAGTTATAGGATAAGTTTATGTTTAATATTATTATTATTTTTTTTTGGAGGTAGACTGGCCCTGAGCTAACATCTGTGCCCATCTCCCTGTACTTTATATATGGGATGCCTACCACAGCACGGCTTGTCAAGCGGTGCAGCGTCTGAACCTGGTATCCCAACCAGCGAACCCCAGGGCGCCAAAGCAGAATGTTCGCGCTTAACCTCTGCGCCACTGGGCCAGTCCCTAATATTATGTTTTAAAACTCTGCAAAACAGTTTTCCAAAGTTGTTATAAAATTTCACGCTCACACCAATAGCGTAAAAGAGCCCTAATTTCTCCATATGCTCATCAATATTGATGATGCCCATTTGTTTCATTTTATCCATTCTAGTGGATTCACATCTCATTGTGGTCTTAAATTTCGTTTGATTTATGTCAATCATGTTTAAAGATGTTGCTATTTTTTAGCCCTCCCAACACATCCCTATATATAAAAATATATATGAATATGTGTATTGCTTATTAATTGTATTTATTTATTTAATTTTTTTTTTTTTGAGGAAGATTAGCCCTGAGCTAACATCTGCCACCAGCCCTCCTCTTTTTGCTGAGGAAGACTGGCCCTGAGCTACCATCCAAGCCCATCTTCCTCTATTTTATGTGGGATGCCTGCCACAGCATGGCTTGACAAGCAGTGCATAGGTCCGCACCTGGGATCCCAACCAGCCAACCCCAGGCTGGCAAAGCGAAATGTGCACATACAGCCACTGCGCCACTGGGCCAGACCCTGATTGTATTTCTTGATACTGCCAGTTCATGAGTGAATTCTTAATGTAATAAAGTCCTATTTCTTTCTTTTATTTTATCATTGGAATTCACTGAGTCCTATCAAAGAAATCTTTAGTTACCTAAAGTTGGTAAAGGTGCTGTCATGTATATTATTCAAAAGGTTTTACAGTTTTAGTTTATAAGTTGTGATCATTTAACTTTGTATATGATTTTAGGTTAAGATTAAGGTTTTTTTCCCCCCATTTGGATATAGAATTGTTCCAATACTATTTGTGGTGGAGTGTCTTTTCTCATTAAATTATTATATCAATTTGAAAAAAACTTGTAAAAAAATCAAAACCACAAAAATATTAGTCTATATTTTACTCTCTATTCTATTTTATTGACACATGTTTCTATCCTTACACAAATACCACCAATGCCTTAAATATTATAGTTTTAAAGTACATCTTGAAATCAGGTAGTAGTACCTTCCAACAATAGACATGTAACTCAAGATTATTTTCCCTGTTTGAGACCCTTTTTTGTTATGATACAGTCACTTTTTTTCTTTTTCTTTTTCTTTTTTTTTGCTGGGAAAGATTCACCCTGAGCTACCATCTGTTGCCCATCTTCCTCTCTCCTTTTTTTCTTCCTCCCCAAAGCTCCAGTACATAGTTGTATATTCTAGTTGTAGGTCCTAGTTCTTCTATGTGAGCCACTGCCACAGCATGGCTACTGACAGACAAGTGGTGTGGTTCCCCACCCGGCACTGGAACGCAGGCAGTCGAAGTGGAGCATGCTGAACTTTAAACACTAGGCCATCAGGACTGGTGCTCTGAATTTTCAAATAAATTTGAGAAGAAGATTGTCAGTTATAACTTCAAATGGGATTGTGTCCAATCTATAAAGTTATTTGAGAAAAATGGACATGTCAACAATATTAATCCCTTAATAGATAAACATAGTATGCCTCTTTATTTGTCTTCCTTAATTTCTTTCAACAACTGTTTGTAGTTTTCAGTGAAGATCATTTGAACATCTTTTATTACATTTATTCCTAAATATTTTATGTAAGGCCAGGCTAGTAAATGGTATTTTTATTTTTAATTTTGCAAGTGCTTATTGCTTTTATGCAAAAATAGCCTAGTCACCTTATTGAATTCACTTAGTTCTTGCACTTTTTCTTGGTTTCTTTCTTTGTTTATGATTCCTTAGGATATTCTATGTACTCAAATATGTCACCTCTGAATAGACAATTTTATTTCTTCCTTTTCATTGTTTTAATTTTTTATGTTTTTATTTTTTGTGCTGACTACTTCCTCCAAAGTAATGTTGGATAAAAATGGTGAGATCAAGAATTCATGCCTTTTTCTTGATATTAGGGTAGTAATGTTCAATCTTTCATGTTTAGTATCATGTTGGCTGTACATTTTTGTACATATCTACATTATCAACTTGAGAAAGTTCCCAAATATTACCAGTTCACTAATATTTTTTCCCCATAGGTAAGTGATGAATTCTACACATGATTTTTTATGCATCTATTAAGACAATTAAACGGTTTTCCCTTTTAGTATGTTAGCATGGTAAAGTACGTTGACTGATTTTCAACATTAAAACAACCTTGCATTCCTGAGATAAACTCTATTTTGTCATAATACATCATCTGTTTTCTGTTCTTGTGAATTCCATTTGCTATATTTTTAAATGATTCTTGCCTCCATATTCATGATGGATATTAGTCTCTATTTTCTCCTTTTATAGCTTCCTAAACTAGTTTGGCATCAGGAATATTGTGATCTTTTAAAAATAATTAGAATTTATTCTCTTCCAGTATTTTGTGAAAAAGTTTTTGCATGAATATTTCCCATAATTTTACATTTTGTAGAATTTACAGGTAAGCCATTTAGGTCTAGATTTTTATTTTGGGAAGATTTTTAACACCAAGTTTAATTTTATTTATATAGAGCTATTTAGTTTCTCTGTTTCTAATTGTGTCAATTCTGACAATTTGTGACTTTCAAGGGATCTGTCCATTTCACTAAGTTGTCACATTTATAGACATAAAGATTTCTATAATACTCTCTTTCTGCTTTTTGAATGTCTCTAAGATCTGTGATGTTTTTGCATCTGTAATGAAGATGTTTCTATTTATTTACTTGTTTTTTAGTTTTTTCTTTCTGGATGATGTTGTATTTCTCCTGTAAGGGCTTACATTGTCATCTACTAGGCAGATGGAGTAAAGGATCATCCCCTTAATTCATTAGAGAGTGAGCTGAGAAGGGTAAGGTTTAGTCGACTTGCCTCTGGTTTACCTTGGCTATTAAGGTGTAACCTTGAGGAATTCCAACTGTGATGTTCACTGGGGTCTCTCTGAGTTATATTCTTTGCATCCTCAGGATTGGAAGAGTCTCAAAATTTCTGCTCTGCTTTTAAGAAGCTTCCTACTTAATTCTGTAGTCGTCTCCCTTGCATAGTTTCTGCTTACAGCCCGCGTCTTGAGGGGAAAACAGAGCAGATGATTGACTGAGTTCTCTGTCCTGCTGTTCTCATCAGGATCCTCATCCTTCTAGTTTCTAATATTGTTTCACAAACCCTCTCAAATCTTTGCTTGTTTCTCTACATCTTCACATTGGCCTTCAGCTAAGGGAACTCAGGTCATCAGCATCTCGTAGAACATACAGAATCGGCAAATGTCTCAGGAAAAATGCAGCTGCCATCAGCCAAAACGGCATCTCGCTTCTTCATGTTTCACCCTTGACAGCTTGTTCGTGATCCTGTCCTTTGAAATCCTGCTTGCTTTGGCAGCTGTCTAATGCCTTTAAACAGACAAACAGAGAATTAAATTATTAAAAAGAAAATACATGCACACACGCACACACTTTATTTAACTTTTGCCTCTGGGAAATGCTCTTAATTTCTACCTTATGGTGCTTATTTGGTACACTCCTGATTTATAGTCACAAAATCCCAAACTAATAAGATTAATGCATACTCAGGCATGAAGTTTTCTTGTGATCTGACTAGTTTCAGAAGCAAAATTTTAAGTTAATACTTTGACAAGTACACATTTAGGTTTTATTTTTTTGTACAAGGTCAAAACAATGAATGACCATATTAAAAACATCTGTATGTCATGGAAGATATAACATACTAAATTAACTCTCATCAGAGTTCAGATAAAGAAAACCCTTTGTTTCTTCTCATGGTGTTAGGAGTCATTTTATTAGAAAGTAAGATCTACATAATTCACTTTGATTTCATTTTTCATAGACTGATAGAAGGGATTGAGTTAATTTTTAAGTTCAAGAGTTTATGCTTAGGGCAACTAATGATTTTTAGTAAATTTACCTATATCTTGCTTTATTATTTGTGCTTTGCCCTTTAGTCTTTATTTTGAAAGTATTTGCTGCATCCATGATGTTATAATCAGTGTGATTGCTTTTTAATTTACTTTATGGACGTGTATGAGAGCATTTTAAAACAATTTGACATTAGTTACATAGAACTAGAGAATGTGTATCTCTACAGTCTCTTGAAAATTATACTAAACATGTTTACCCAGATGTCCAGTCAAAAGGGTTGTACTACATTGTGCAAACTTTCAACAGAAATGCTCATTTTTAGTCCAAATTAGAGTATTTCAAAGACTTAGACTAATTTGAAAGAGTTTTCCAAATTATCTAAATAACCAGGGGCAAAATAATTGTAAGTTTTCCTTTGTTTCTTACAAATAAATATAACAAGCCAAACAAAATAACTGGAAATAAGAAAGATGATAAATTTGATTTGTATATTTTATGTATTTATATATTACATATAAAGTTATGTAAATCATGTGTCTATATATAATATAGATATTTATATATACATCTAGTCTATCACTAAACTTCAAAAAGTAAAGATTATCTCAGTTTTTAAGATGAACATATTAACAAAATTCCATATAGGATATTTTAATTGGACAATTTTATCTTTAAGAAAACAATTCTTCTTGGCAGACTATTAGAAATGTGGCTAAATTGGCCTTTAGAGCAGAATGTTTTCTTGTTCTTTGAATAGTTCCAATAGGTAGCTTTGCATATCCTTATCTTTTTGTCTGTTTATTGTTTCTTAACATCCTTAAACACTAATTAATATGGCAGTTAAGTCTATACTTGTTTGTTCTTTTCAAAATTAGGATTTTGTGGATCCCTGTACCAATTTCATAATATAAAAAGCTGAAAGTGATGGTTCATTTTCACGGAAGTTATGTGTAATAGCTTTAAGAAGATGCAAGCTTGTACATGAAGTCCTGACTGAGTAAAATTTATCGGTTCTTGCTTCGCTTTCATATATCATAGCCATTAGCCACATGTGGATATTTAAATTAAAATTAATTAAAAGGAAATAAATTAATAATTCAGTTCTTCTGTGTTCACTAGCTACATTTCAAATGCTCAGTAACAAGTTGGGGCTGGCCATATTTACATAGGGAAACACATACATGAAACATTATCATCAGAGAAAGTTCTATTGGATAGTACATGACTTTATATAATTTATATTGGAAGTTTTCTCTTTAAAAGTATGGCTTTACATGACAACATTATACAAAATAAATAAAATTAGCCTGCTCTTTTCCTGTATGTTTGAGTATTTTTTAAACTGTTAAGAATGTATTTATAAATCTCCAAAAAGCAGCATAAGCAACAAAATCACTCTTGCTAATTTCTCTTCTGAAAAATATTCTATTTAAAAGTAATTGCTCAGACCTGAGAAACTGGCTTCCTTACATTAACATTTTTTAAGTTTCAAACTTTTCCAAGAGAATATATTTTTTCAGTCTAGGTACACATACGTACATTATAGAGATTTTATCCTCTTGGAAAGTCTTCAGTATTTACCAGATTAGAAACAGGATGTATGCCTAAATGAATAAAATATCTTTATTTAAGTTTATTTATGATAATTAAGGGATTATGTTGTTAATTTACTTGAGGGTGATTTTGTAGCTATTATAAAAATATAGAGAGCTTCTATGAGACTGAAATCATATGTATTTGAATGTTATTGTCTTCACAAATTCCCATTCAGATATCTGTTGAGTAGAGCACACAAGGCTCTTTTTTCTCCTCTACATTCCACCTATAGAGAGAAGGGTCATTATTTGTTCACTCAGCCATTTATTCAACTAAAAATGAATCGAAAACCACTGAGAAAGCATTGTGAAGGGTATGAATATTGTCAGATATAGAACCATCCTTTGGAAGTCTTATAATCCTGTCTGCAGGTTCAGATATGTAAACACACACAGAAT
Organism: Equus quagga; assembly: GCF_021613505.1. Classification (NCBI taxonomy): domain Eukaryota; kingdom Metazoa; phylum Chordata; class Mammalia; order Perissodactyla; family Equidae; genus Equus; species Equus quagga. The sequence continues at coordinate 22,093,297 of NC_060269.1, forward strand.
TCAATGTAGGAAGAGTTAAGTGCCATAAGAAAGAATATATAAAGGGCATATACATATATATGTATATATATATGTGCACATATATATATAGACACAGACGCACATACGTATCCTAAGATATATGTGTATATCTTAATACATGGTCTAGCACAAAGAAAACTCCAAATAAATTCTACTATTATGGCTTATGTTACGAAATGAGTCTTCAAAGATGAGGAGTTTATTTGTAGGTGTGTAACATGGCAGTCTTGTAGATTAAAAAGGCTGATTTGAGCTAGGAGCTAAGAAAGTTTATTAGAAATTGAACAATGGCAGTGAGACAAGAAAATTTAGTAAATCTATGGGAGTATTAAATAATACATTTCATCCATTCAAAGGAAGGGCTTTGAGATAAAAATAAAATAAGAACTGGAGCGACATTAAATACACTTCTATAATATTAGTAAGATAAAAAAGGCTTGATTTGCGTTTGATTAAATTCTTCAAATGAAACAGCTAACTGCCATTAATTCCAACACACCTTTTCTTTGTATAGCTCCAGAAGCATAGGAAAGAATCCACCGTCTTCTTCCCTAACCCGTATTCTTCATTCCATATCTCTTCATCCTCACTACCTTTATTTTATTTCATGTTACATACATTTCTTGTCCTATTTACTCCCAACTACTGGTGGAATGTTCAGACTTCTAAACAAATCTCCTTGCCTCTAGTGTTCTTTCACTTGAATGTATCAGATAAACAGATTTTATGGCGCCTACCCTGTCTTGTACCACAGCAGTGAACTTGGGTTTGGATTAACAAACTCCTGAGAAACAGTAGGCTTCACCCAGCAATAAATTTATTTTGTTTTGGAGGATAATGTGGATAGCCAACAATATCATTTTCAGAGCAACAGCATAGCAGAGTTTCCATGTCTCCAGTTCCAGACACAGATTTGATAATCAAGTCACTCCAGTTGGGAACGTGTGTCCTAAAAAGTAACAAGTATGGGTAGACATAAACTATTTCAGCTCAGAGAAGCCATCGTTTGGGGAGATTCCTTCATCTTTCTCACAAAGCTAGGCGTTCAGCCCCTTCATGGGTAGTGGACTATGTAATTCCTATTCTCTGGTTCAGATACATCTTAGCAATTCTGGTTATTCCCTACATAATAAATTATCTTGACAACGAGGTACACATGCTTGACTGCTAGAACATAGTCCTTGACTAGAGACTCAAATATTTGCAATCTTATATATGTACCTCTTATAAATTCCTTAAGTTAATGATACAAGAAGAATTCAACCATGGGTCAAATTTTTAGGCATTCTTGAGGCTAGGAAAGACCACAGAAACAGCTGTTAACCCTTTACTTACAAATCTAAAAAGACTAATTTTGTGCTATGAATTCCATTTTAACCTTTCAATAGTTTCTCACTGCCTACACTATAAAACTCCTCAGCATATTAGACAAAGCTATCCGACCTTGATTATTGTTCCAACTTTATTTCCAACCAATATACCGGCTTCTCACCCCTACATCCAAACTTCATATACTTCAGCCATTTGGAATTTGGTTTCCCTCTTAACAGCAGGTCTTTGCAAGCAATGTGTTTCCTCTTGGAATGCCGTGCGCTTTCCTTTTAAATTATTATACCTCACTTAGTCATCTACCCCAATTCTTACTAGAACAAGGTTAATGCTGCGTTTTGCTTTCCCTGTGGCACTCCATACTTATCTTTATTGTAGCAATTATCACCATATAGTAATATTTAGTAATAGAAATTTTAAAACATTATTTAAAAGACCATATCATACTGTTTAAGATACTAGAAAATAATTAGCAGTTTTCAATTTCTACTTTCTCTAAGTTAGGGGCAGAGGGGTACTAGGATTAAATCTTTAGAAAACATAAGTTCACTAGATATCAGGGAACTCTCCCCGACAGTGGAGACTGAAAATCTATATAACTCAATTAGGAAGTGTCACTTCTAGCTCTCGTTAAAGAGAGTGTTAGTAGGTAAATTAAGTCAATAAAGGAAGAATAGTAGCATGTAATAGTGCTTTTTGTCAAGATCACAGACTAAGCTGATACAAGAAATTTCACCTCCTGTTCAAACACAGAAGAATGCTAGATTTAAAGAAGGAGGAGGGGGAGAAGTGGAAGAGGAGGAGGAGAGGGGGTGGGAGGAGGAGAAGGGAAAGAAGAGGAGGAGGAGTGATGGGGTAGGGGGAGTGGGGAAAGAATCAAGCTTAAAAGTTAGAAAGGCTTGGGCCCTGCCTGGTTGCCTGCTGGTTAAGTTCGGCGTGCTCTGCTCCTGTGGCCCAGATTTGCAGGCCAGATCCCAGGCATGGACCTATACCACTTGTGAGCCGAGGTGTGGCAGCGACCCACATATAAAATAGGGGAAGATTGGCACAGATGTCAACTCACGGGGAATCTTCCTTATGAGAAAAAGGAGGATGTTTGGCAACAGATGTTAGCTCATGGCAGATCTTCCTCAGCTACAACCAAAAAAAAGTTAGAAAGGGACATCTCTCGCTCTCTCTCACTCTCATGCACCAAAACACATACAATACCTAATGTATGATAAGCACTTTTATAATTTTAAAAAGTATGAATGTTTTCCAATTATTTTTTCAAAACATTTATTTGAAGTTAAAAATAATAGAAATGATATTTTTGGGGAGATGAAACTCAATTACGGTAAAGTATCATAAATATATGATATTACATATTTAAGTTAGTAGCTTAGGTAGTGCCCAATTAGATTGCAAAATTCCTGTTGGTAATTTTTGAGGGGCCATTGTGAACAGGAAAGATGTTAGAAGACATAAAATTTTTAAAAAGAAATAAAAATTCTCAAAGTATTCATTGTAGAATCTCCAGAGAGGTTGAGAGTGATTTTTGAATTCTGGAAATAATTTTAAAAGATATTAGATAGCTGGCTGGTGAATATTAAGCAAGAGAAGGTGGAAATCACTAAGATTTAACATAAATTCATAAAGTCAAGCAAAGTAAAGCCAAATGAAGCATACTTAAAGTTTTGACAGGATAGCTGGCTACTAGTGAAAGGAGTTTTGTTGGTTCATAGCTGAATATTAGATACTTGCAACAAATCTTCTAATACGTGCCCATGGAGAAAGCGAATAAATGATTGGTATATGGTAGAACACTTACCTGTGCCTATAATTGCTTCAGGAACTAGATCTCAACTTTCAGAAAACCATCTAGGAACACCACAGAATTTTGTATTTGACATGTTCTCTTCACTGTCTTTAAGAACCACGTAGAAGGAAAATATAATTTATCCTTATTAAATTGGCATGTAATAGAAAGAATTTAATAATTCATGGCATAAGCTGAACTGAAATAAAATCTCATTGGGTCACAACTAATGAAATAGAAATGTTTAGAAGGCCATAGACAAAAGTTCACATAGTTTTATAAAGCAATTGTACTTGAACAACATCTTTACTTGAATATCCATTTGTATTAAAAATACTTACAGTTTATTTAATTTATATCATGGGTACATTGTGTCAAAATATGACATAATCATCGACTCTATTTTATATTAGGCAATATTAATGCAAAAATCCTGTCTGAAATAAAGAGATGATGGTTTTATGGTACTACACATTGGCAACCTACAGCAGAAATTGTATCTCAAGTGCTGTAATATTGTTTTAATTCCTCACCCTATAAAATTCTGTAAGAATGTTCTCTACAGTAAGAGAATCCAGAAGAAAATGAAAATTCTAGAGCTCACCTGACTTCATACATATGTAAATTCATGGAGCACAGTTACAGAGAATTTGTATGTAAAATTCAAGGATTATTGACTTTTTTTTTCTTTTTTTACTACTGTATCTCCATTACTCAAGGCTCAGTAGATGTTTGGTGAATGAACAGACAAACCCATTCTATTTAGTTTGAGTCTTGATACAACTCTCAGCTACTGAAAGAGCTTAGCTCCCCCCTTGGCCTGAATGTTATTATAACGTTCTCAGACTTGAAAGTCTAGAGATAAATAAGGCTATATTTCAGGAAAGGTTTTTCTGACATGTTTAAGGGATATTTTTGAATAAAATTGTCTCTTGGTTTGATTGAGTTTGGAGGGAAATAAATATTTTGTTATTTGAAGGGATGTCATGAAAAGAGGATTTGATTGGGTCTATGTTTTGCCATAATATGTCCAAACCAGTACCAAAATCATTACCTACTAGAGGCCTTATATTTTTCTTTATAAGAGACATTTGTAAACAATATTGTTTGGTTGGTTCTTCTTTTTAATGGGCTGCAACAGTGTCCTTAAACCACATAGAATTTCTTTTCAAAGAAAATTTTCATCGAAAATGTAAGCAAAATACTTCAATGTAATGAAGTTTATAGAAAGAATTAAAGATCTGAATAAAGTATTGGTATGTAAAACTATTTTACAAGAACATTCAATGACTCAAATCTAAATAATTTATATATTTTGGGAGGCGTCCCCATGGCCAAGTGGTTAAGTTTGCACACTGTGCTTCAGCAGCTGTGGTTTGCCAGTTTGGATCCTCGGCACTGACCTACATACTGCTCATCAAGCCATGCTGTGATGGCATCCCACATAGAAGAACTAGAATTACCTACAACTAGGATATACAACTATGTACTGGAGCTTTGGGGAGAAAATAAATCAATAAATACTTTATATATTTAAAACTTGAGGGATTTTAGACTATGAAAATGAAGCTTGTGAATTCCATAAGCAAATATCCATTGAACCTCTAATTTCTGCTGAGTGTTATGTTACGTCTTGGGTGTGGCACTTCCCCATATCATATTCAATTAAATATAATTTAACGTATTATAGCTCACAAGATGTAGTAATGTTTCCTTTATATTTACGATAATTGGTATATGTTTTCTCTCTCTTTTTTGTTCTTCAAAGAATCAGCTTTAGCTTTCCTTGATTTTTCTCAAATGTCCCTTTCCTAGTTTAGTCATAGTCATTCCTTATGTCTTCCTTCTTTGTATTTATTTGGGTTTAATATGATTTTAATTTCTAGTTTCTTAAAGTAAAAGTTTCAGTATTTTATTTTTCCCTTTCTTTTCAAAATTAGGCATTTACAACTATATGTCACTCTTCATGTACTGCTTTAGCTGCATTCTATTGTGATGTGTTTTCATTTTCATTCAATTCAATTCAAAATATATATTTAAAATTTCTTTGACTATGGTTTACTTATAATTATGTTGGTTCATTTCCAAATATTTGGATTTTCTACCTAGTATTGTATTTTTTAATTCTAAATTAATCCCATCATGATCAGAGAACACACACTGTAAAATTTTAATATTTTTAATCTTATTGTGATATGTTTTATGGCCCAGTTTATGTCTATATTTGAAATCTGTTAAGTGAATAAATGTTTAATGACTGTTATTTCTAATTTGTGGATTTTAACTTTAATCAATATTAATTGTAACATTTTATGTTAATCCTTGAAGTCTGTTTTTTAATTAAATAGGTTACACCTGCAGTCTTTCATTGACATTTACCTGGTACAAAGTTTTAAATGAAAAAATAACAAATAATGACATATCTAAACCTAGAGGAAAGTTCACCAAGCACCCGGATTTAACAAATGTGAAAGCTACGTGAAAGGTGTGTGCTCTGCAAGATTTACCTCAGGTATTTTTAAAAGTAATCAAACATTGCATGTCAGCTACATCCTCCCCCCAATACCCATCCCCTTTCTTCAAAGGGATTTGCTTTGCAGAACTTCTTACTACGTACATCTGCGTCCCTAAGTGATATATGTTATCGTTTTGTTTGTTTCGAAAAGTTTATGTAATGTATATAATATATCTCTCTATGATTTCTTTTTCTTTTCGGCCAGGATCGTATTTTGTGTTTTTTTGGTGATTCTACTATTTTGGTTCCTGTAAATCCAGGTCATTAAATTAAACATATTCTACAAAATATAACATAATTTTAATAAATCGCCATTTCTCTATTCTTCTACTGGGTTATTGGCTATTATTAGTATTACTTTGTAAATAACCTTGTAATAAATATGCTAACATATACCCAACCCAACAGATATGCAAGAGTTCTCTGGGATAGATTTCTAAATATGGATTTGGTGGGTCATAAGCATGTGCGTCATCGGTTTTACTAGACGTTGCTCAGTGGCTCTTAAAAAAGTCTGTTACGTATTTACCATATTCTCAGATTTTTCTCCCTTAGTAAACATTCTAGGTTTCCTTCAGGTGAGAATTCAAATTGGGGGTTACTTAACCCAAAGGAGCATGTTTCAACTCCAGGCTAACAAATTTTTATGTTGCAGTTTACGGGCTTTTCATCGTGATCCAAGATTTCTCCATCTTACTCATTCTTACTCTGTCTCATTCTCTCTCTCTGTCATTAGGTTTAGGGTTATTACTGCAATTTTTGAATACAGGTTTCCCCTCAAAAAGAAACATTCTTGTTAATTGTTTTCAAAAGCAGGCTGGAGTTTTCACCAACTCCCCTTTGAATCTAGATCAGTGTAAGAATGTTAGGTTGAAGACAATCTTATTTGTGATTTGTATGGGTATTTACTATTTCATAATGTCAACGATTTCTGTCTCAATTGGGGCTCCCACAGGTAGCATAGACCATCAATTAGGATGTATATGAGCCCCATGGTTCAATTACAGAAAATAAGACAAAGGCCAAACTCACTCTCTTAATTTTATGAAGCTTGTGCCTATGACTTCTAAATGCTTCTTTTCTTTAAGACTCCATTTAAAATTTTAATTTCATTTTATAATCTCTGAGGTGATGTAAACTGCTTACACATTTGGAGTGAGAAGTCATTTAAGTATTTGATTTACTTATTTAACATTTGAATAAATTACTATGTGTTTCTAAAGCCAAGAAGTATAAAAATGTATGCAGTTAATTCCTTCCCTTTTCTCAGTTCCCTCTCTCAACCTTCCAACACCTTCACAGCAGACTTTACTACTTTTCTCAGTATCCTTCATGATTATTATTTTGCAAATATGGATATTTATTTTCAATTTTCTCCAAGCCTTGCATAAAATTATGTAAAGTGGTGGCTCCTTGCCATTACATTTAACAATCTTCTAGAGCCAACAGTTAAAAGCCACTAAGGATTTTCTCACCTTTGTGCATCCTTTGGATTACCTTCCTGCATCTTAAGCACAGATATTGATTCCTGCCTCTGTCAAAGAATTCAACCTATTCCAATAGCCCATTATCATTGCATTTTCTTATTTTATTGGGCTTGTATTGTTAAATTGTATTTTATCGCAAAGTATTAATTGCAAAGTATTAATTGGGATAAAGATTTTATGGTTTTCTATTAAGCTTTTTAAAATCTCTATTTTTTATACATTTTTATTACTAATAATGTTTATCTGCATCTTATTTTTGACCAATTTCCCAAAATTCTTACCACTTTATTAGGTTCTTCAATAATCCATCTTTTTTTATTTATTTATTTATTTATTTTTTTATTAATGTTATGATGGATTACAAGCTTGTGAAATTTCAGTTGTACATTTTTGTTAGTCATGTTGTGGGTACACCACTTCCCCCTCCGTACCCTCCCCCCACCCCTCCTTTTCCCTGGTAACCACCGATCAGATCTCCTTCTCAATATACTAATTTCCACCTATGAGTGGAGTCATATAGAGTTCGTCTTTCTCTGACTGACTTATTTCGCTTAACATGATGCCCTCGAGGTCCATCCACATTGTTGTGAATGGGCCAATTTCGTCTTTTTTTATGGCTGAGTAGTATTCCATTGTGTATATATACCACATCTTCTTTATCCAATCATCAGTTTCTGGGCATGTAGGCTGGTTCCACGTCTTGGCTATTGTAAATAATGCTGCGATGAACATAGGGGTGCAACGGACTCTTGAGATATCTGATATCAGGTTCTTAGGATAGATACCCAGTAATGGGATGGCTGGGTCATAGGGTATTTCTATTTTTAACTTTTTGAGAAATCTCCATACTGTTTTCCATAGTGGCTGTACCAGTTTGCATTCCCACCAACAGTGTATGAGGGTTCCTCTTTCTCCACAACCTCTCCAACATTTGTCGTTCTTGGTTTTGGATGTTTTTGCCAATCTAACGGGGGTAAGGTGATATCTTAGTGTAGTTTTGATTTGCATTTCCCTGATGATTAGCGATGATGAACATCTTTTCATGTGTCTATTGGCCATATTCATATCTTCTTTTGAGAAATGTCTGTTCATGTCCTCTGCCCATTTTTTGATCGGGTTGTTTGTTTTTTTGTTGTTAAGCAGTGTGAGTTCTTTGTATATTATGGAGATTAACCCTTTGTCGGATAAGTGGCTTGTAAATATTTTTTCCCAATTAGTGAGCTGTTTTTTTGTTTCAATTCTGTTTTCCCTTGCCTTGAAGAAGCTCTTTAGTCTGATGAAGTCCCATTTGTTTATTCTTTCTATTGTTTCCCTCAACTGAGGAGTTACAGTGTCCGAAAAGATTCTTTTGAGTTCAGAGGATATAATCAATTTATGGAGCATTATTCATTGAATTTCTTTCAGTGAAATCTGGAGTTGCTAAGCAAAATAGCTACAATAATGTGGCTGCTACCACAACTCACCGTTGTGGAAATGGGGAATACAGAATTTGTTACAAAATATACCAACTGTAAAGAAAGTCATAACCCCTCAAAAAAGTTAGAACATGCAGCAGAGAAAATATATCATAATCGTTCAGAAGAAAAGTTAAGATAGACACACTTTCACTGGGAGCAGAATTCACTTATATTCACATATTCTGGAATAAGATTTTATTCTAAAGATGTCAATAGATGTGGAAAGTCATAAACTCTGGCACAACACTCTGAAAATAATAATCTGGCATGAATGGATTGTTGGAGATTATTGGAAAATGCTACTGGAAGGAAATCCACTTCTCATGTGTTGCAGAACTTGATTGTTATAGAACATTAAAATAAGATTCAACTCAGAGAAACACAAGGCAAATTCAGAGCATGTATATGTGAATGAAGTGCTAACTTCATATAAATATATGATTTTGCCAGTTCGATTGATAGTTAGAAAACAGAATTTTCGTGAGCCACAAAAACTGATTTTAAAGATGGCCAAACAATTGTATTATGGAGATCTCAATTCTGACTATAGACTCGGCTTTGTTTCAGGCATAAGTACAATTTGCATTAAATTATAAACTGACGCTTTGTCATTTTAGATGGAACTTGCAAATAAAAAGTGTGAACTCAAGTGTCAGGAGTCCTATATTCATATAGGGCAGACTAAATGTTTAATATTTCCTTGTCACATCTCCCAGCATCTGGCAATTGTATCACCCAAATTTTAAATCAGCTAATTATGTAAAGTGCTCAAAATTATGCATGATGTATAGTAAGCACTAGGTAAGTGTTACTATTATTTTTATATTTTGCATTGCATGATCAATTAATATCTAGTTATTTCTAGTGGAAAGAAGTCAAAAGTTAATGTGTTTAGTATGTAGATATTTAAAAATACATTTGCATTGGTTGTTTTTCTTTCAATATTTCTATCAAGAAACAGAAACAAAAGAGAATTTAATGAAAAAAGCCCTACTTGAATATTTTACCAGGAGGAGATAATGTTAGGGAAAAATAGCTTGAGATGCATGCCATTTGAGTACATAATAGTAAGTATGTTTGAAATCATGTCACGTTTATTTCCCATAATATTAGTCACTCTTCCTCTTTCAGCCTTTTATGTATTTATTAACAATTTGACTGTCTTAGCAATAGCACTCAATTTATCTTTTCCTGTTTGTTTTCTTTACTAAGTGTATTTTCTTTGACTTTTCAGCCTATTAGAGCTGTGATAAGGCCTAAGTTATTACAACGTAATGCTCTCTACTTTCTACATGTGAGTCAAAACACGTGGAGTTTCCTTTCAGTGCACAAGATAGTAAAATTGTACTGTGATATGGTCAACAGCAACCCGAGAAATTTCACCAGGAAGTATATACCAGAAGAAATATATACACCTGTGTGGCAAGAGACATGTAAAGATGTGCATACAACATAATATTTTTATTATAGTTTTGTTAAGGTATTATTTATACATCATAAATATTACCTTTTTAAGTGCATGAGGCACTGGTTCTAATATATTCACAGAGTTGCACAAATATCACCATTATGTAATTTTAGAACACCTTTAATCACTGTAAAAGAAACTCCTGTATTTTAGAATTCACTGGCAAACAATAGTTTACCTTCTGTCTCTATGAATTTGTCTTTTAAGGAAATTTGGTATAAATAGAATCACACTCAGAGCTTTTGTGATTGGCTTCTTTCACTCAGCATAAAGTTTAAGGTAAATTCATGTTGTAGGATGTACCTGAACTTCATTCTTTTTATTGATGAATGATAATTCATTTTACGGATGTACCACATTTTATTTATTCATTCATCAGTTGATGGGCATTTGTGCTGCTCCCACTTTTGGTCTATAACGAATAGCTCTACTGTGAACATTCATGTACAATTTTATGTGTTGACATATGTTTTCATTACTCTTGGTTATCCTTAAAAGTGGGATTTCTGGGTATTATGGCAACTCTGTTTTGAACATTTTGAAGAACTATTAAACTGTTTTCCAAAGTGGTGACATCTTTTTACATTCCCACCAACAAGGAATGATGGTTTCAATTTCTCCAAATCCTCACCAGCATTAGTTATTGTCTATCATTTTGATTATATCCATACTAGTTGATGTGAAGTGGTATTTTTTTGTGATTATGATTGGCGTTTCCATAACGACTGATGCTATTGTGTATCTTTTTATGCGCTTCTGGCCATTGGAATAATTTCTTAGGAGAAATGTCAATTCAGGTGCCTTCTAAATTACTTTTTAAATTAAAGATAATATTTTTAGAGCGGTTTTGGGTTCACAGCAAAACTGAGAGGAAGGTAAAGAAATTTTCCTTTTACTCCTTTGCCCCACACATAATACCCTCTCCCATTATCAACATCCCCCACCATAGTGGTACATTTGTTATAATTGATGAGCCTACATGGACACATCAAGATCACCCAAAGTCCATAGTTTCCCTTAGAGTTTACTCTTGATGTTGTACATTTTGTAGGTTTGGACAAATTTATAATGATGTGTGTTCATCATTATATTATCATACAAACTACTTTCACTGCCCTAAAAATCCTCTCTGCCTCACCTATTCATCCATCCCACCAACCCTCAACCCCTGGCAACCACTTATCTTTTGATTGACTCCATAGTTTTGTCTTTTCCAAAATGTCATATAATTGAAATCAGACAGTATGTAATATTTTCAGATTGGCTTCTTTCACTTAGTCATATGCATTTAAGATTCTTCCATGTCTCCCCATGGTTTGATAACTCATTTCTTTTAAGTTCAGAATGCAATTCCATTATGCAGATGTACTACAGTTCATTCATCTATTCACCTAAGTGAAAGACAGTTTGGTTGCTTCCAAGTTTTGACAATTATGAATAAGGCTGTCATTAAACATCAATGTACAGGATGGATAAGTAAACTGTGGTATATATTACTACATAAAAGAAGCCAAACCTATAGAATGTACACCAGAGTGAACTTTAATGTAAACTACGGACTGTGGGTGATTATGATGTATCACTGTAGGCTGATGAATTACAACAAATGTTCCAATCTAGTGGGGGATGTTGATAATGGGGGAGGATAGGTATGTGTAGGGGGAAGGAGTAAAAGAGAAATTTCTTGACCTTCCTCTTAATTTTGCTGTGAAATTAAAACTGTTCTAAAAATATTTTCTTTAATGAAAAAATTAATTTTAGAAAGCACCTGAATCAACGTCTCCAAAGAAAGTATTCCAATGGTCCACAAGCATATGAAAAGATACTCAATATCATCAGTCATTATGGAAATGCCAATCATAAGCACAAAAAAAAAAATCACATCTACTAGTATGGTTATAATCAAAATGATAGACAATAACTAGTGTTGGTGAGGATTTGGAGAAATCAAAACTGTCCTTCATTGCTGGTGGGAATGTAAAAAGATGTCACCACTTTGGAAAACAGTTTAATAGTCCTTCAAAATGTTGAACACAAAGTTACCATAAAACCAAGAAATTCCACTCCTAAGGATAACCGAGAGTAATGAAAACATATGGCAACACTTAAAATTGTACATGAATGTTCACAGTAGCATTATTCATTATAGCCCAAAAGTGGGAGCAGCACAAATGCCCATCAACTGATGAATGAATAAGGTCTGAATTCACAAAAAGCCATGAAGTAAAATTCATTTAACTAAGTAAAAGAAGCCAAACTGAAAACACGGCATAATGGATGTTTCCAACTTTATGACATTCTCAAGGAGCCAAAACTACGGAGACCGTCAAAATATCTTTAGTCGCCAGGAGTTGGGGGTGGGGAGGGAGGGACGAATAGACAGAGCGAGATGACAGCAACATTAATAATTAGAACTTACTTTTATATCATATTTATATAATTATCTTTAAGATGGTCAGAAAGATAAACGAAGTAAGAACTTTCTTACATAAAATATGAATTTTGCACAACTTTTCTAAGTCTTTTCAATATGAAGTATGTTTAACTGAAAAGGATTGATAACAGACATAAAAAGGCACACTACACATTGATAAGAGAAAGGAAGACTATTGAATGATAGATTTGAGTAGGTCCTTCACAAAAGAGGATATCAAAATGGTTAATGAACATATGAAAAAACATCTACCTCATTAGTTATCAATAAACACAAAAGAAACATTACCGTAATGGCTAAAATTAAAATGACTTACAGTAACAAGTGCTAGTGAAGACATGAAACACTGGGGATTATCACACACTACTAGTTAGGATTTTAAATTAGCATAACAATTTAGTGGGAAAATAAAATCCAAGAATATTTTGAAAAATAAAGGTTATTCTGTGACTTCACTTACAAGATTTTAAGATTAATGACAAATTTTTAGTACTTGTAATAAAAATTTTGTGAAAGTAATTTGAATGTTGTAATACACAGTGTCCAAAATCTCAGGAGGTTAACACTTTGGAACAGTACTCTCTAACAGAATCTTCTGTGTTTATTAGAATATTCCGTATATGTGATGTCCAATATGATAATCACTATGATAACCACATACACCTACTGAGTACTTGAACTGTGGCTACTACGACTGTGTAACTAAAACTTTAATTTTAGTTAATTTTAATTAATTTTAACTTAAATTTAGTAGCCAATGTAGCCAGTGGCTACTGTATATAACAGCACATCTCTAGAACATTATTTCCTGCCCACCTAAATCTCCAAAACAATGGTTTGGCATCTGTGTTCCACACTGTGATTCAGAGATGAAGCTCAAAGCATCTTCTAGACTGTAGGATCTCGTAATCCTCTACTTCATCCTCGGCATCTTGCTAGTAAACAGAGGAAGAAAAGATTATACACGAGAACTTCTTATGAACCAAGGTTCAAGATGACACACATCACTGTTCACTGTCCATTGGTCCGAACACAATCACACAACCATATCTTGCTAAGAAGGAGGCTGAGGAATTAGAGGTTTTTACTAAATCAAGAGGAAAATGCGCTGGGTCTTGGTAAAACATAGCAGTGTCTCTCACAGACCAGATGATGTTAGACTGGCAGGAGAGCTGTAGGGTTAAAAGTCTAAACTCTGGAGCCAAATGTCTGTGTTCAAACCTGACTCTATTATGTACTGTGTGATTTTAGGCAAATTATTTAAACTCTCTGCCCCTCATCCAATAAACGGGGATATTAATTACCTACCTCATAGGATGATTGTAAGATTAAACGATTAAGTATTTATAACATGATTAGAACAGTATCTGACACATTAAAAAGTCTGAAGTTGAATTATTATCATTATTATTATTAGTCTTAGGATACACAAATGGATAAGTAGCTAAGATTAAAAAGCTCAGAATCAGAAAAACATGTGGAAACTTGTTATATGACAAATGCAAAATTAAATGTCAATAACTATTCTGAGACAACTGGTGATACATAAAGAAAAATAAATTTTGATTCATTCAACATACCACAAATAAAATAAATTTCAATGGTTGTCATAATGAATAGAGACAAAATTTAAATGTAAAAGAAAACAGAAGATAAGCTATGTGATATGTAAGTAGGAAAACTTTTCTTTGACAAACCACCAAAGCAAAAATCATAATAGCAAGATTGATGAATTTGATTGGTATTTGCTGAAATCAATTAAAATTGAATAGGCTTGCACCCTTGTATCTGAAGATTTCATTTCTGTATGTATTCTATAGAAAAAGTAGCAAATGAGCACTAGAATTAACATGCACTTATATTTCAATGTAACATTGTTTATAAAAGAGAAATTTTCAAATACCTTTAATGCCCCTCAACAGTTACTGGATAAATATGTGTTTTAATATCCATCCAATAGAATTCTATTGAGGAATTAAAACTAATTAGCATTACATCTATTAACTTGGAATCTCTGAAAAGTACCTTTGAATGAAAGAAAGCGAATTTAGAATGGCACACTCGGTAGGAATACTTTATATAAAGATTTAAACATACATAACAATGCCAGATTATGTTTGCATATGAGTAAAAGTATATAAACATCCAGGGGGTAATGAACTCTGAATTCATCATAACAATGACTTGAGGGAAGGGAGAAACTGTCAGGGGGTTTGGCACAATGCAGAGGGGCCTCTGAAGATGTTTTTTTTTGAATAAACAAAATGCTACATATTGAGCAGATTAACAAGCTGAATATATTATGATGTTCTAGATACTTAAATTATTACCCAAAATAGAAAATGATGTCAGGCCAAAAACAAGCACACGGAACATTTATCATAAATCCAAATGAAAGCACAGAGGGAGCATCCTACTGTGCTGAGGTGCATTTTAGAAACATAGACCAACATTACCAGTGGCTTCTTCCCACTCTTGTTAAAGTTATACTACCTTGAACTTAAAATATGACAGTGAAATAAATGCAATTCTGTTTCCCAGAGTTTGTTAATACAAAAAGTGCCATCTTGTGGCCAGCATGGTGGCGTAGTTGGTAAGTTCACACGCTCTGCTTCAGTGGCTGGGGGTTCACAGGTTCAGATACCAGGTGTGGACCTAGCACAGCTCACTAAGCCATGCTGTGGCAGCATCCCACATAACATAGATTGCCACAGATGTTAGCTCAGGGCCAATCTTCCTCACCAAAACAAAAGAAGAGAGAGAGAAAAAAATTCTTTCTATATATACATATCTATCTATCCATTTGTATTTTAAATATCATCTACTGGATATATATGTTCAGGGGAAAAAACAAGTGTTGACCAAGCCAAAGAATGTCAGAGGCATCTTTTTGGGAAAAATGTTATCCAAATTTTGAAATCTGTCCTTTTACATAAACACTGTGATTCATAAAGAAAATATCCTTTCATTTTCATGACACTTTATTCATAACACATTTGTATTCCATTTTAACTTTTATTTATCCAACTAATTCCTAGTCTTAGTTAATTTAGGCAAAAATATACACCTATCTACATACATGCAAACAAAAACTCATTTAATTTACTTCTTAGCTTTTTCCTTCTGAGACTTTATCTTATTATTGTGTTTGTTTATTTGTTTTATTTATTTTCCTTTTAAACTGGAGAAAAAATAATAAAAGCAATGACATCTTTTTATACATGATACATATATACATGTAAAGTTACAACTACATATTTAATGTGAGACAGTTTTGTTGTATTCGTCTAATCCATATATCAGCATAAAATTAGAATATTTCATTCATTATTTCTGACAGTTGTAATATGCTTAGTTTAGCAATAAAATTTCATAATGTGTAAAAGGAGAATATTATTTAACACAATTAACAATGAGACCAAAAAAAAGACTCAGTTTTGGCAGCCTTCCAGAACTGCAGAAATCAGCAGAACTCAACTAATTCTATATTATGGTAGAATATTTTAGGGAAATAAATGTTAGTCTGCATAAATCTCAGATGAGTCCATTACAATCAGTTAGTATCATAGTCATTAAAGTTACTAATGGGTCTTATGACTATTATTGCAACAACTGGAAAAAATTATTTACAATCCATCAAAGATTAATGATTTTTGAAAAATGGCTAAAACACGTTACGTATCAAACAGTGACCTTTGAAGTTAAGATATTGATAATAATGTTTACTTGTCAGAAGAAGCAAGTTAGATATATGGGTAAAACATCTTTACTAAATGTAAAATCTCTAAGAGACATAATCTATTCGTTAGTGGAGATTCATAATCTATTCATTATAATCACTCAGGTCCTGGGAGGTGAAATGCATGATGGGACAGCCAAATTTGGGAGAGCTAATCGGGCGTGCTCATCTCAACTCGGACCATCTTTGTCTTGACGTTGACAGCGGACAGAACAGCTCTGCTCTCTGCCTCTAAAGGGCAGAGCCCTGTTAGGTCAAGCACCGCTTTCTGGGGAGGATAAATATGCTTAATGCTATGTGGCTTTTCCACTAAGCACTGTCCTTTGACCTGGCCTCTGTCAGAAATATGTTTGACATTTTAGTTTCTATTTTACTCCTCTGATTTATTTCTCAGTATGAAGAACTTGGTTGAAATGGAGATATAGCATGTTTGGAGGTATCAGAGATGTCAACACTGCTCAGTTAGTGTTATAATCTATAAGACTCGACCAAGTTTCCTTAAACATTTACCCATATTTAAACTCGTTTCTGAACTTATTTTAGGAAATAGAAAATAGCTTTTACAATTACAGCATTGACTTATCAGCTCTGGTACTAATATAATCTAAATATTCCTAAATTTAGGTAAGACAAGCATAAAGTATATCAGCCCTAAGGAATGTTCAAGTACTGTTAGTTTCCTAATGATAATTTAGGACAAGGGTAAGTACAATCGGTGGGCCAATTCCAGCCAGCCTCCTGCTTTCGTTATGAAGTTCGTATCAAAATACAGCCACACTCATTCATTTATTACTAGCTCTCCTGTGTGAAAAGAAAACTAACATAACTGAAACAAACATACAAAAATGGGACAGAAAATGAGTGCTGGAAGGAAAGTCTGAAAATAAATTAATGTTTTTGACTGCTTTCAGACTACAGTGGCAAAATTGAATAATGTGTCAGAGATGACATGGCCTGCAAAGGCTAAAATATTGACTCTCTGGTCCCTTAGAGAAAAAGTTGGCTGACCTCTGATTTAAAAGAGCAGCCTAAAGACACGAAGACTAAGTTTTCTGTGTGGAACTTTCAGTTTATGTGAGAGATCTTGTTCGCCCACATAATATGACATTTAGCCTGGCCTACTCTCCTTCCTTCCTGGTCATTTGCATCGAAGACTCATTGATCAATCTCTAGATCATCAATTATGCTAAGATCTGTTAATATATACTTCAATTGCAAAAATAATGGTGTTTATACAATCTATATATTTTAACCATATACAAATTTGAATATATATTCCAAAGCCATTGGTTTGTCTTCAATGATTGACAAGCATAGAATCCTGGTGTATTATCTGGTGGGTGGTAACTAGTTTTGAAAGTTAATCAGTTGCTGCTGAGGGCCAAAAAAGTGAGACAAAATTGTAATTTAGGGGGTATTTGTTTTTTCTATAGTATGACCAAATTAGCTTTTTCTATATTATGCTAATGTAACCTGCAGAAGACAAGCCACCTTCCCAGCTTGAAGTGATATTTTCCAACAGAGTTTCATAACACACTGCCCAAATTAATTTTGTTAAATTCAATTCCTATCAAATGTCCTGAGTGTAAATTTGGCCAAATAAAATTTATTAGCTAATGCTACCTAGAGAAGTCCTATAATAATAATTAGTGTGAAAAAAGATATCTCTAATCAATATCACCTTCTTGAATTCCTTTCATGCTGTATCCCTCAAAGGATACTAGATTAACTAGAACTTCTAGTTAATTACTAGCTAGTAAACTCCAAAAAAGAAGTATTTTCCTTTTTTAATCAACTTTATTAAAGTCTGACTTACAAATAATAAATGTACTCATTGTTTGATGAGTTTTGACAAATGTCTACATCCACATAATGACAACCTCAATCAAGATATAGAGCATTTTTATTCACCAAAAAAGTTTACTTCTACTCCTTTGCAATTAATCTCTTGCCCCCATCCTAGGAAATTCTGACTAGTGCTATTTTGTAATTGTAGAAAAGGTTTTACTAAGGTTTCCATGTGGGAATTCCTTACTGGAATTTTACATATATATATACATATTATATATAATATGCTAGGTTGACATTTCAGGAACCACGGTTGGGAGCACATGGAAGAGAAGAGGTCAGGATGTAATCAGTCAGTTTTGTTGGTCACTTTTGCCACATTATAAATGTATGTGTACTTTTCTGCTGTTAAAGGTGAACCATTCTTACAGATAAAATAAATGTTCTTTTTGTTGTTGTTGAGGAAGATTGGCCCTGAGCTAACACCTATTGCCAATCTTCCTCTTTTTGCTTGAGGAAGATTAGCCCTGAGCCAGCATCTGTGCCAGGCTCCCTCTATTTTGTATGTGCGTCACCGCCACAGCATGGCTGGAGAGTGGTGTAGGTCCATGCCTGGGATCTGAACCTGTGCTGCCAAACTGCGGCACTCCAAACTTAACCACTACCCCACAGGACAGGGCCCAAAAATAAATATTCTTAAGTTTATAATTCTAGTACACATTATACAAATCTATGGATAATATTAGAAGAAACAACATATTTTGGAATCAAAAGATGCCTTTAGGGGCTGACCCAGTAGCGCAGCGGTTAAGTTCACACCTTCTGCTTCAGTGACCCTGGGTTACTGGTTTGTGTCCTAGGTGTGGACATGGCACCGATTGTCAAGCCATGCTGTGGCAGGTGTCCCATATATAAAGTACAGAAAGATGGACACAGAGGTTAGCTCAGGGCCAGTCTTCCTCAGCAAAAAGAGGAGGATTGGCAGCAGATGTTAGCTCAGGGCTAATCTTCCTCAAAAATAAAAAGATGTCTTTAAATGGATCATTTTGACACGTCATTCTGTAGAGTGCTATTAACATTGCTAGATCGTAATGCTATGTTATTCAAATACTCCCAATGTGTTAATTGAAGATTGCATAACCTTGACTCCAAACTCCACAAAGGACTGTAGAGAAAATGAAATCTATAAGCCAATCTCACTTACAAGATAGGACACAAAAATTATAAGCAAAATATTAGCAAATGGAAACAAGCAATATATAAAAATGGATACTAATTATAGTGAATTTGGGTTTCTACCATAACTGGAAAGTGGTTAAATAGTAGAAAATAAATCAGCAGAAAACTCATTTTACAAACTCAATTTTGCAGAAAAATAATTTGATGCAATTCAACACTTACACACGATTAAAAAAAAAAATTAAAGCAAGATTTGTTAGCAGAATGCAGCACGCACTCACGCACCATTGTGTTTCTGTTATTGCCTTGAGGAAAGCTTCCAGGGCTAACTGCTTTTCCTTCAGTCCAGGGCGGAGAATGAAGACAGCTTTTGCAAAGCTGCTCTGCCACTGTCCGGCCACACACACATATTTGAAATAAATGTTTAGTGTTCCATGCCACTGAAAGCTTGTGCTTTGTGATTTTGCAGTAAAAACTGAGACACACTTTTCTATCTTTATCTTCCCACTTTCTTCATTATTAAAATTCTCTTTAACTCATACAAACTTTGTGCTTTCCTGCTCTTGACTCAATACCCTTGTAAACGCATACTAAGATTAAGACAGATTTTTTTTCATAATAGGCATGGACATCCACCCTTACTTCTGCCTTTCATAACTGGTAATATATAACATGTTATTTTGAAATATACAATTTGGAATATATTGCTATAAAAGTTATTTCCATCCAGTGGGTGGTGAGGGCTGCTTAGAGAAGTTGAAATGTGTTAAAATAGAGTTTCTTGTACAATGTATTATACAATATATCTTGAATTCGACTGTATCTAAAATAAATATTTGTCCAAAAGAATTAAATCTCAATTTTGAATATGATTCTCTTTCTGTGTAAATATATTTGGCATAAGTCTATACTGATTTTGGTTCAATTATATATATAAAGATAAGAAGGAAAATTAACTAATCCAAAATTTTCAAAATCAATATATATTTTATATCATTTAAATGATAAATTTCACTTAAGTAAAAAATGACAGTCTGTGAAAAGAACTATAAAAATTTCACAATGGTCTGATGGTTTTGAGAGGTCTCAAATTATTTATAATTTGATTCATCTACTGCTTTCTTACTAGAATGTTTTAATTTTTTATTCAGGGTTTATGGGAAAATTAATTATTAACTTTTCTTTATATATTGATCATTTTTTAATGTAATGATCAAAAAAGACTGCTCGAATTGATCATTATAAAAAAAGTTTCTACTGTATATATGTCCTGAATGATGTAACTTTCCCTCAAGTCTGATCTTTCAATAGTTTTGAAGAATTTTCATTTTCTTAGTGAATCCTCAAAATATCTCTTGAGTTTATTCTAGGTGTTTTATATTAAATATTCTGTTTAAACAATCCATTATCAAATTTCT
Source organism: Equus quagga (assembly GCF_021613505.1). Lineage (NCBI taxonomy): Eukaryota > Metazoa > Chordata > Mammalia > Perissodactyla > Equidae > Equus > Equus quagga. The sequence goes on from NC_060269.1 coordinate 22,113,930, forward strand.
TAATGAACCTGTCTTTAATATAATAAACAAATATTTTCTGAGTCTCCACAGTGTATCAGCTATCGTTGAACAAGGTAGATAAACCAGTAAATAACAAGCCACGGTCCCTCATCCGGCTGTGTTTACATCACCTGTGAAACTTACAATCTGGAGGCAATCTACAATAATAATTAAGGGAAAAGATAGAAAGTCTGTGTTTGAATTCTGCCTCTGAAACTCATAGCTGAGTGATTGTGGAAAAATTGCTTAAATTCTATGCACTTAGGTTTCCACAAATAAAATAGGAATGATTTTGTGGATTAAATAAATTAATAGGGGCAAAGCATTATAAAATTCTGCTGTTTGTATGTTTTTATTACTGAGACAGACAATAAACATATTACATAATTATGTAATGATAGTTAAAGTTTGGGTGCATCAGGGTGCATGGCAGGGCTGCAATTTTTGTTAAGGTATTTGGGGTAGAACTCATGAGGAATGTGTTATTTAAACAAAGAACTGATGGAGGTGAAGGAAGTGGATGTTTAGGGGTAGATCATTCTAGACAAAGGGTATAGCCAATTTGCAAAGTCCTGACTTGCGTTTGAGAAACAATGAGGAGCCCAAATGACTGAGTCACAGTGAGCTAGAGAAAAGATAGTAAGAGATGAGTTAATAAAACCCTAGATACTACAGGGCCTTGTAAACCACTAAAAGACAATGGTTTTTACTGTGGTAATTGGGGAATCATGGAGGATATTTGGGAAAGAAGCAACATGATAATCACTTCTGTTTAAATAAATACGTCTTGGGCTGGCCCCGTGACCGAGTGGTTAAGTTCGCACGCTCCGCTGCAGGCGGCCCAGTGTTTCGTCGGTTCGCATCCTGGGCGTGGACATGGCACTGCTCATCAAACCACGCTGAGGCAGCATCCCATGTGCCACAACTAGAAGGACCCACAACGAAGAATATACAACTATGTACCGGGGTCTTTGGGGAGAAAAAGGAAGAAAATAAAATCTTTAAAAAAATTTTTTTTAAAATAAATGGATAACTCTTGCTATTCTGTGAAATATATGATAAAGGAAACAGAGTAATTAGGAGCTATCACAATAATCCTCATAAGTATTTATGGTGCTCAGACAAGAGAGTTAGTCATTTAAGTTCCAAGAAGAAGTAGTTTTCTGGAATAAATGGTTATTTTGGAATTTTCAGATTATTAATTAAAAGTAACTCTGATTAATGAGTTCTAGGAATTAAACAACGAATTGGCAAATTACAACAGGAACAAAAACTATAAAAAAGAACAAAATAGATATTCTACATCGGAAAAATTTTTAAAAATTGACATAAAGATGTTTATGAATGAAATTAAAAATCATACATTACTGAAAATAGAAAGATAAAATAAATTATATGAGAACTTATCCAGACTGAATCACGGAAAGACAAAAAACACAATACATCAAAGAGACTAAAAGTCCTGTGAGATATTGTGAAAGAATCTAACACATCTGCAATTTAAGTGCCAAGAGCAGAGAAGAGAGAGAAAATGCAGAACAATGTTTTAAGAGATAATGGCTGATATTTTCCAAATCTGTTGAAAGACAAGCCACAGAGAGAAGCACACTTACAAAACGAGATCAACACCAAGCAAACCTCCTCTGGGCCCATTGAACTGAACTGGTGAAAAATGTAGCTACAGGAAAAAATAGTATTTCCCAGAGAGAAGCAACCGCAAGATAGGAAGTATCGAAGAAAAAAGAAACGGATTACCATCAAAATTCCAAAAGGAAATAATTGACAAGCATGTCTGATATATTTCTCCATTTATCTGATGGAAGTTGATCTATTGAATATTTTTTTAAAATTGGTGCCAATTTTAATTTCTACATTTTGCAGAGAAATTACCCGTTTAATCTTGGCTTTCAAAAAGATTTGTGAAGAATTATGCAAAGCTTTGTATGACTATTTTTCTTCTGTTTCAATCATTATTTTCCTGATGTCATTCCCTATATTTCATATTTATATTTTGCATTTTTTCTTGATTAGGATAGCTTGTGCTTTGTCTATACATTTTAACTTCTTCAAGAATTCAGCACATCGATTTGTTAATTAGTTTACTTTTTCTCCTACCTCATTAATTTCTGTGTATACTTTTAGTACAATTTAATCTTTATTTCTACTACTGTTTATTCCCCTCGATATGCATAATTTATGTTTTTAAAAAAATATTCAATGTCTGTATTTTAGGATGTAGGTGATGGTGATATGTGAATTTATGTACTTCCTTTTGATCTCTATGATTTTCGGAACATGTGTGGAGACATTTTTGTTTAGGTAGCTAACATTATTCTATGAAGCCCATGAAGTACCAAAGCTATTAAAAGAAAGAAAACAAATAAAACAGATTGATAAATGGTGAGAATGGCTATAGAGTAAGAGTCCATGTGTATGAGACAGAAGGCAAAAGTTAAAAATTATTGTGAATAAAAATAAATGCTATAGACATTAAAAAAAGAATAAAGGACATTTTATAAATAATTGTAAGACTATAAATTGAATACTTATGTGAAATGGAAAAAACAATCCTAAAACTCAAAGCACCATTTACAAAATTAACACTAAATAAAATGGAAAATTGGAATTTTCTGTCAGTTTGAATCTATAACTTAAAATATCAAAAGCAAATATATCAAGATTATAATTATCACCAATGAGTTCTACTAAATTTTAGAAAGAAATTACAGAAATCCTATATTTTTTAAGATACTATGAAAGGATGAACTATTCCCAACTCACTTTATGAGGCCAGCTAATCTTGATACTATAACCTTACAAGGACGTTACAAGAAAAGAAAAGTCAAAGGCAATTCTTTCTTAACTGCATAAATTTAGAAAACTTAAACCAAGCATAAACAAACCCCACTCAGTAATATAAGAAAGTAAAGTATGTAACAATGAAGGTGGGTTAATTTCAGGAATTGCAAGTTTGTTTCACATGTAAAAATCAGTGAATATAATCTGCCAACATATCAGAATGTGAGATATAAATCATATCATCAATGCAAGTGATGTAAGGCAAGTATTTACTTAAACCCATTATTCAATTATCCTAAAAAAATTGCAAACCAGCATTGAAAGAGAACCTCATTAATAAGATTAAGGATATTTGCATACAGTAAAAAAAAACACAGTAAATAATCATAGTAAATAGTAAAATATTACTGCAATTCAACAGTATTTCAGATGTTCCAGTCAGTGCAATAAGACATAAAACAGAAATGAAATCACACATATTATGGAGGTATGTAAAACATTTATTATTAGCATTGGAATTAATTAGTGAATTTATTTTGGAGGGTGGATAAAGATAGATATAGAAATGTATTTCTAGACATCAAAAACAATGATTTTATGTGTTTAATTTATACACTATTTTGTAGCATCAAAATATCAAATACTGAAATCTAACAAAATAAATATAACAAATAAATACAACAAAATATGTGTAAGATCCGCATATAGAAAATAGCAATATATTACAGCAATTGATTCCAGAAGATCTAAATAAGTGGCATGTTTCACTGTATTCCTGCACTGGATTACTTTATTATCCTGTATACATTTTCTGTAAATCTATCCATAAAATTAATTTAATCCGAATCAAAATTCACTTAGTATATTGCGATAAAATGACAAATTTACTTAATTGTCTTTGTCACCATGTTTTAGTGTGGTAAATTTTCTTAGGACATAATGATATTTTCTACATTCTTATTTAATCTGAAGTGAATAATGTCAGCACTTGGAGATTTTTTCTAAATTCTCTTCTTCTTCCTTTTTATTCTTTTTCTTCTTGTTAGTTTTCTCACTTGCCAGAATTTATTATAAGAATTATATGACTTTATGTCTAATAGTAGGCTTATAAAGGACTAAAACTTTGAGTTTTAATCCTTTCATCTCTGGTGTAGCCTTAACGATGTGGGCTTTACAAGATATAGATAATGTTTGGAATTCTACCTAAGTGCCAATACCATCTCCACTGAGATGTGAAGGGCTGTGTTGGTTGATGTTACAGGCAGAGAAGCCACACTACCCAGATGGGCTCGCTAGGCCACTGTATCACGTCAGCAGAATCCTGAATGGAAAGAAGGGCCCCTGAGTTGAAAATCATGACAGGAAGGGAAAATAGACACCTGGAGCTGAATTTTCTGGGTTAACACACTCACTCATTACTCTTCTTAAATTCTCATTACACTTCCATAATAGCCCAGATTTCAAATATTACATTTCTTAGGATTAGAGAAAAAGTAAGAGATAAAGAAAAATGAGTCTGTCGGGGTGGGGAGAAAGTCCTCTTTCTTCTCTTCTTGTGTTCTCCTAAATGGACTAACAGTAAAATTGACACAAGAGCAGATTAACAGGAGAAAACATCCAGTTTAATACAAGTGTATTGGAGACCATAAAGAAACGGTGCTCGGGGAGTAAACAGAGCAGGCAGTATATACATCTTTCACACCAAGAAACATAAATTTGTGAGGAATGACAGGACCAAGAAACTCAGATTTGACGTATGTAGTTAGCGAGGAATTTAACCAGAGTTTAGGCTAAGGTAGTAAATTAGCAGGGTTGTTTCTGCAGGCTTCTTGGCCTTGAATCCCCCAGCTCTGGAGGTCAGGATGCAGGAGAGAACCTTTCACAGGGGAGGTTTATTTCCTGCTGTCGGGGGAACAGACACAGGAGGGGCAGAATACCCTTTTTGCTTCTCAGTAACCTTAATTCGAAGTAATCAATATGCTATTGTGGGGTATTTTGGGCTGGCCTGCCCTGGGCCCCAACAACTGCAAAGTGTTAATTGGGTAACCAAGTATAGATCATGGTAATTCCCCAGCCAGGTACTGTCTTCTAAAAGCAGGAGTTATTTCCCCTACTCTTTCAAGAAAAGTCATATTTTTCTAGGCTATGGGTCCTGAGGTCTAATAGTATGGTTTATTAAAGTCTAGAATGTCTTTGAATGTCATGAACTGTGTATATATTTAATTTAGAAGTTTGTCATGGGGTATTTTGAAAGAGTAGCACTAATGGTTTAGTGATAAATAGAACTAATCATTCTAATAAAAATGTCAATACTTGGACAACTGAAGAATGTCTATCTTTAGTTTTTCTTTGCCCTAACTGTCTTTGTCAAGTTCAATCAATAGATTGAATAATTTGGAAACAAGTGATTGAAATTTGAATTAGATGGTTAAGAATATGCTACAGCTTGACAAAAACCCCATCATGATCAAATATTAATAACAATTTTTTTCTGCATTACTGCTAATTTGAAGGTCCTTGTGTTGCATAAAATGTTGTAGGGTTTATTCCTAACCAAATTGATTCACAAGAGTACTTGATTATATAAATTCTATGTGTAGTGGAATAATTCATGCTAGCTTTGATTAAATATATCAAAAATGGAAAGATGTTATCCATGGACATCAATTAGAGGATATAAGATAAATTCCTGCTGCCATTTCAACCTTTGTGAACATGGATACATACAGTTTAAATGAATGTGTTCAAATATTGCATGTAATCATTATGTAGAACCATTACTTTTAATTGAAAAATAAGTCTTGGTTGTTAGATAACTATATTAATATTTTCTAAATATTCTTTATTTTAAAAAATTGGAATTTTTTCACTTTTAAATCAGTAGATCAATATATGTAGAATTATTTTCTGAATGATAATTTTGAAGGTAAGTAACTCAAGAAAACGTATGTCATAAAATTAAGAAAAGGTAAACTAAAGGGTTGAGTAAAGAAGAGGGAAGTGTAGGGCAATCTGGAGTACTGAGTCAGAATAAGGAATATAAAGAACTAAATCAAGCTTCAGTCTTTTTTTTTTTTTTTTTTTTTTGGTGAGGAAGATTGACCCTGAGCTAACATCTGTGCAAATCTTCCTCAATTTTTGGATGTGGGATGCCACCACAGCATGGCTTGATGAGTAGTGTGTAGTGTGTAGGTCCATGCCAGGGATCCAAACCTGTGAATCCTGGGCTGTGGAAGTGGACTGCACAAACTTAACCAATAGACCACCAGGCTGGCCCCTGAAGCTTCAGTCTTGATATCCAAAAAGAAGAACATTAGTTTTTTGTCAGGTATAGTTTTTTGTTTGTTTGCTTCATTCTGGATTCAAAAAGAAATTTGCCACAAAAAGCTTCACATAATATACATATTACATAGATAAAATGAAGATAGAAGGTTTAGGATTATCCTATCAATAATCCTCACGTGTTAAACTCCTTGTGGGTTATATGGATACTCCTCTGTATCCTTCACCAGCCCCAGGAGATTCAAATTATGTAACATTTCTCAGACACAGAGGGCTGAAGTTCCAAAAGAGCAACAGATTTCCCAAAGTTTGTGTACCTATAGAAATATGACATTTTGAATCCGTCTTCTCCTGTAGTCTGCATACTGGACTATCCTCCATCAATTTTTTTCACATCCCCTAAGTATAACTGAATATTGCAGCCTGACGTTTTATGTGAGACCTACATCACTTTCATGTACTCTGGTAATCCTTTTTTATAGATTAAAAAACCTGCTTAAAATTCTCCATTAACGTATATTAGATTTGGTAAAAAATCTCCACCACTCTCTACATTTTATGCTTCTTGCTTTTCTCACACTCGCTCACAGATCTCACTCCACTTAGATGTCCACACATTTATATAATTAATTGAGCTTTCAAGATCTGCCTGGTTGGGATTGATATATGTTTGTCTTCATCATTCAGGGTCATCAAATTTACTCAAGTATTTAATTTGATTATTTACCGGGAGCAATCAAACACCTTTAAGCTGAGAGAATCACCCCGGTTCCTACTGAAAATAGAACTAGAGCCATTCCACTTTGTATTTGTTCCATTTGGAGCTCCTGAAACACATGCTGGACCTCTAACTCCGTTTCATCAATTGAAGTTAATTATGGCCACACCAAAAGGAACTAGAACATAGCATTTTATTGAGCTCCAGGCTCCAGAGGAAAATGTTCAAGTTGAAAACTTATTCTGACTCTTTTTCTATCACATTGGTAATTCAAGAGTCATTTCTTGGGCCTATTCACAATAAGATAATCAAGATACAACTTACTGATTAAAGATTCTCCCTTCAGCTGTCCGCGCATAGCTATTGTGACCTACTACTTCTTGGCACATCCACTCTGCTCAAACTTGCTTTTCTCCTTTCAACTACTTATAACTATGCAGCTTGCTTTATGATTTCAAATAAACATAAGGAATACATTTTCTAATATTTTCAACATCTGGGCTGCTACTTAGGCCATTCCTGGGACTTGAAGCGATTGCGAATGTGGTAGACTTTGTATGGATGAGATTAATATTTGTGATCACAGCTATTCATCTTCAAAAAAGATCTACTTTGTGCAACATCTGTCCATTATGAATACCAAAGTCCTGAACTATAGCGTCAGGAGAGATAAACTAAGAGTAGGGCAATACGTCTCTCTTGACATCTTTATGTCAGCTAACTTCTACCTAGAGCCCACATGAGCAGGACTGGCCCAACTTGATTCTCTTAAAAAGACTTGCAGACTGCTTTCTGGCTTGATTTTGATCTTCCTTCCTTCAGACCCCTGAACTCACTTTGTGCTTGTGAAGTATTTTTTTTCCTCTCTCAGACAGATATTGGTTATTTTTTCCTGTAAAAAAAAGAATCTCTCTGACCTTCTATATCTGGTTGGATTGTTCTTCTCATCAATTTTAGGGCCAGTGGCTCTTCAGGGGATGCAGAATAGAGGAAGAAAGAAGACAAATGCAAAGAACTAGCAATGTTTGATACCTGACATTTTAAATACCCTTGAGAATTGAATATAAGGAATAGAGGATTCTTCCCTATATAGTAGCAATGTCATCTAACTTGTGCAATATAATCTATAGAGGAAAAGTCTTTTCTCTTCAATATAAACTAGAAAAAATCAGATACATGATACTAAAGTTTTCAGACTGTTTCATTATGCTATTTCTTTAACTTATTAATATTTCTCCAAAGGATTGAATTTAAATTACCATTGGGCATATAATTCAAGAGTAACTCTATAGTTCTTCTTCTTGATTAGGTTCTCAGATTAGTATTTAAGCTTTACTTTTCTTTCATTTTGTAAAAGAAAAAAATTACAGCATAGACTAACTGGCTTCTTTCAGTTCTGCTAAATGATTTGTTTCATTTGGGATTCACAAATTATAAACCCCATTTGTGAGAGAACAATCTGATCATAGCTGTGCTGCTCTGCAGTTTAAATTAGAATTTTGGAAATCTGAGGATTTAAATTAAAGCTCATACCCAAGGTAACAGAAACCTTCCACACTACACTCATAGAGAGAGTAATTATATATGAGAACCTGAAATTAGAAGCTGAAATTAGAGCTATATTCACTCAGTCCCAGAGAACAGTTATTTTTTTAGACCTCATAATGAAATGATTCCAGGTAAGATAATATACATGTCAGAGCCATTCTGTGCCACATTTTCTCAGCTCTTATTTTCTTTTCTCAAATATATTGAATCCCTTTAACTCCCTTTGTTGGTAAAAAAATGTTTTAAACTATTTATAGAAATGCAATATTTGACTAAAGGTTTTTCCATACATTTAGAAAAAAGAGGTGAAAATTGCCATGTTTAAAGAAATCTCCTTTTGGTTTTACTTAATATTCATAATAGCAAATACAAATGAGAATTAATGGATGTCATATTACTATTCACAGTGATAAGGAACATAATACTTTTATTACAAAATATTGTATAAAATGTGTTTTGCAATTTATGATAAGTTACTTTATCATAAAAATATGCAGAAAATCCATGAAAAATAATAACTAATATTTACTGAGCCCTTGTTTTGTGCTAGGCATTCATTGTACTAAATATTTCACAAATATTGTCTCATTAAATCTTGATAGCGACAGATACATATATATGTGTGTATACATACATACAAACACACATATATATGAGATGTGCATGGATATCTCAGTTGCTACTAAGATTTTACACATACACACATACATACATACATACACACCCCAGTTTCCCAGAGGTTGAATTGATGACTTTCTCTAAGTCACAAAGACAGATTTCCAGAGCTTGGGCTCTTGACCTCTATAGTATGGTAAAGTGTAGCACTTATAACTTAGAGTTATGAACACAGCAAAATCATATTTTAAAATAAAATTGGTTGATATGCTTCTTTCTTTCTTTTGTTCTTTCTTTTTGCTGAGGAAGATTCACCCTGACCTACCATCTCTTGTTGGTCTTCCTCTATTTTGTATGTAGGTCACCCCCACAACACAGCCACAAGTTTCATGTAATGTTAGTTTTACATAAAAATGCAAATATATGAATAATAGTATAAGTATAAAAACAAACTGAAGAAATGCAAATTACTAAATTAAGTTGAGACCAAATTTAAATAGATCAATTAGTACCAGATATGGCAAGGCAGTGATTGCTAAAAACCAGCTTAATCTTGAAGAAATAGTATTTTGGTGTCATCAGCAGTGATAAAACCTGCTCATGGTCTTTTGTCTTGAAGAATCTATTTGTTTCATCTGCCTCAAGTAATTCAGCAGGTTGTCAAAGACCACAATATGTGTAAAGATTCACAGACCCACCTTTACATAATGTATATATAATAGAGTCAATGGTATTTATACAAAACTTCACTGAGCATACACTGGCATTCCCACATGCTTTCTTGAGCAGACAAGAGGGCTAGGTTGCACAGCTATCATCTATCAAATTAGATACAGAGGTACAAATTTTGATGTTTTCTACTTATAGACTTTATTTTTTAACAGGTTATTGAAGTATGATTGATATACAAAAAAACTGCACATATTTACAATTTGATGCTATGCATAAACCCACGAAACTATCATCACAATGACCATATCCATCATCTCCAAAAGCTTCCTCCTGTCTCTGTTTTACTTTATCTTATTTCATTATTGTGTTTAATGTGGTAACAATACTTAACACTAGACCTAGCCTTTGAACGGATTTTTCAGGGTGCAGTGCGGTGTTGTAAACTGTAGGCACTTTGTTGTGCAGTAGATGTCTAGAACTTACTCATCGTGCACAACTGAAACTTTCTACCTGTTGAACAACTTGGACTACAGAATATTACGAACGCTTTCTTCTCTGGAGTGAGTCACCTCAGTAAGTTACCATCCTCATAAGAGGAAAATGCAGGAGGAGGACTATGTGAACTTTGGGCGTATTTCTAATCTCCACATCCTGGTTTATAGGAAGAAAATCCTTTAGTAATTATATATGCTATAACATCCATTTATAGTATTTTTGCTTTAATTTAGAATTACAGGCTAATTGCTTTCCTTGAAACTATAGAAAGCATTTGCCAATTAACTTCCCAATCAAAAACATAAAAATGTCTTCTTCACACTGTATTAATATGAGAATATAAATTGGTATGAACTTTCTGGAAGGCAATTCGGTAATGAGTACCAAAAGCCTTAAAAATGAGCAAGAAATAGCACTTGAGAAATATATCCTAAGGAAACAACTATGTCAATGAAAAGATCTACAATAAATTTATTACAACAATGTTTATATTAACAATAAACTGGAATTTTCCTAATTGACCAACAACATGGGATAATTTGAATAAATGTCATGTGATACAATCTAGGCATTTTTAAACACGTAAATTTCAAAAATTTTGAACAATTGAGTTATAAAGTTATAAAATCATAGCATTAAGAATATAATCATTTAAAATTTTGTATATATGCACACATACACATACCCATATATTAGTCACTGAGCAGTATTTGATGACAAAGACTGGCAAGAAAACATGGAATATAATATTCACCCAAACAAGAAAATAGAACAAAATAAATTTTTAAGGTAGATATGTTCCAACTACTATTGAAAATAATTTTTAAAAGAAAATTATTAAAAATATATGTTAGATGCAATGCGACATTGAGCTAAATGAAGAAACAGAGCATCTTTTTACTTTTTTTAGTAAATTTATAATTTAATTTCATTCTCTATGTTTTATATAAGGAACTATTACCAAGATTACTTTGGGGAGGTAAAATAAGTAGAAAGAAGTTGTTTTTAAATCTTTGCCTTAGGCTAATAACCACTTAAGATTGTATCTACTATTAAAAAGATGGTTTTAGTGACTTCCATCTTGCTGGCAGATGGGCACAGTTGCCCGAACTAGAAGCCCTATGTGCAGATCCATGCTTGGAAATAGTTGTGATCATGATATATTCCAAATGTTTAACAGGGATACCCTGTTTACAGGGATCTCTCAGTATGTTTCGAAGAGGAAGAAAGCAAGAAGAGATAGACTCTGTTATTTCATCATTAAAAGAAAATCTGTTTAGAAACATTGCATGGATTGGAGTTTTGAATAACTATTTATATATGTGTTACATGTATTAGAGCGTATTCCAACCTATTCTTTTTGTTCTCAGTCCATAATAAAGTGCAGGGTGCAGACGACGGCCCAAATGTTTCAATACATTTATCCCTCATTAGTTTTGCATGCCTGAAGAGGCTTTGATAGTCTCTATTTAAGTTCCTCACTGCTTCCCCAAGACACAAATTTGGGTTTGGAGTCTAGAAGGATGTGATCTTCACTTTTTTACGGGTAAGTTTATAGCCCCTAAACATTGAAATATGTGGATATGATACTGGTCCTGATGTCAGTTCCCCTACATAAACCTAGCATTTATGAGGTTAAAATAAAAACACTCATCTCCTTGTCCTACTTACTTCCTGGCTTCCTGGTACCAGAATCCACCATCCAGCATGGAGGTAGACAACCAGGGACAGCCACCTACAAGGTCACAGACTCCCTCCTGCCCCCCCACTGCAATCAGCAGAAGGCTGGTGGGAAATGGCCTACAAGCAAGGCTACAGACTGCCGCCCCTCCCTACAAGCAGCTGCTTTCCTTGCAATCTTTAAAAACCCCTTGCCTCCCATCTTTCAGGGAGACAAGACAAATTTGAGGGCTCACTCTTGTCTCCCAGCTGACAGCACACAAAATAAAAACCATTTCCTTGCTATAAGCCTGGCATTCTGGTTTTTATTTGGCCCCTCTTATGTAGCAGGTAAAGAACCTATGTTTGTAGCCAGTAGCAGATATGCAGTAAAATATCTATATACTGCAACTAATAGATTTTCTTCCGCTAGAGAATAGTTTAGTCTACTATTTCCACAATTATTAATTTATGATATACAAAGAATATCTCAGAAATTGACTTCTGGCGTGACAGCATAAGGAGCTCCACTGACCTCCTCCTCAGCAAAAGTGATGATAACTATTTTTAAAAAGGAACCATTTTATTAAAATTTAAAACTTCTCTTTGAAAAACACTGTCAGGAGAATGAGAAAATAAGCCACAGACAGGGGAAAAATATTTGTAAAACATATCTGATAAGGGACTGCTAATCCAAAATATATAAAGAACTTTTAAAACTAAAAATAAGAAAACAACCTGATTAAAAAATGGGAAAAGATCTGAACAGACACCTCACCAAAGAACATGTATAGACAGCAAATAAGCATACGAAAAGATGCTCAATATCAAATGTCATTAGGCAATTGTAAATTAAAACAACAGTGAGATACCACCACGTACCTATGAGAATGGCCGAAATCCAGAACACTGACAACACCAAAAGCTGACAAAGATGTGGAGTGACAAGAACTCTCATTCAGTACTGGCAGGAATGCAAAATGGTACAGCTACTTTAGAAGACCATTTGGCAGTTTCTTACAAACCTAAACATGCTGTTCCCATATGAACCAGCAGTCACTCAACTTGATATTTACCCAAAGGAGCTGAAAACTTATGTTCACACAAAACCTGCACATGGATGTTTTTGGCAATTTTATTCATAATTGCCAAAACATGGGAGCAATCAAGATATTCCTCAGTAGATGAATGAAAACTGGAGTAAATCCAGATAATGGAATGTCATTCAGTGCTAAAAACAAATGAGCTGGAAAATCACAGAAAGACAGGAAAGAACCTTAAATGCATATTATTAAGTTAAAGAAGCCAGTCTTAAAAGAACTTCATGCTGTATGATTCCAACGAAATGACATTTTGTAAAAGGCAAACTATGAAGACAGTAAAAAGATCAGTGACTGTCAAGGATTAGGGGGCAGAGAGGGATAAGTGGGCAGAACACAGGATTTTTAGTGAGCGAAACTATTCTGCATGATACTACAATAGTGGACACGTCTCATTATTACATTTGTCCAAACCTATAGAATGTACAACATCAACAGTGACCCCTAACGTAAACTGAGGACTTTGGGTGACAATAAGCGTCAAGGTAGTTTCATCGATTATAACACACATACCACTGTGGAGAAGGCTGTTGTTAGAGGAGCAGCCTCTGCCTATGGGGGAGACACGGCATATGGGGAACTCTCTGGTCTTTCTGAGCTATGAACTTCAAACTGCTCTAAAAAATAAAGTCTAAAAAAACAGAAACAAAAAACAACCATTTAAAACCAAAGTGTTCCTAAGAGAAAATAGCAAAGGAAGAAACATCTATTCAATAAAAATCTATAAAAATTTGTAAGAAATTCAAGAATCTACGATATTTGAACCAAAACCGCTTCTCTCCACCTTCCCAGTTCCAAGCATCAGACTCTGCTCCAGCCTGCTTCAGCCAAGAATACAAGGCTCCCTTCCCCTCAGCCTCCACTCAAAGGGCTTTCCTCCTGGGTGGTGCAGGACCTCAGCGTTTCTCATCCTTTCCCAGGTGCTCATTGATGAGACCAAGTCCTGGGTTGGTGCGGTTCGGAGGTGGGGTCTCTCTTGGTAGGTGTAGGCAGCCACTCATGGAACAGAGGCTCTAACTTGGGCTCAGCACATTACTGATACTAAGGCCTCCGTTGTCCTTGCACCAGATCACGTGGTGGTGGTTTTGAACCAGGAGAGGCAAGCCAAGAGGACCTCAGGACAATGGTGAGGATATGCCTCCTGTCTCCCTGGGATGTCACATTAATAAATATCTCTTTCTCACTTTCTCTGACCACACTTTGCTTTAAACTCCACAAATTGTGGGCAGTTTGCTCAATTCCTAGTGTTCAGCTCCTAATCAAAAGTGGAGGTGCCACTCAGAGAGTAGCATGTCCCTACCTCAAACTCCAGATCCCTTGGTCAGATTTTGCCTAAGGGAAGTGGCAAGCCATTAAATAGATAGTTCCTAATTTCTTCCCAAAGCAACTGACTTCATTTCCAGCAGAATATGGAGAAGTTCAAACCCAAAGGCCCTCTCAAAGATAGTGGAGTGTGGCGAAAGCCAGCAAGGTGGAGATTCACGGACTTATTGAAAATACAGTCCAGACTGTAAGCTGGCTAGTTTGTAGGAAAGAACCAGGTAAGGAGATAGCTGCAGGGAGCTCTCCTGGAGCCAGAATAGATGTCAACCAAGGAGCCCAGAAACTAACCCGTCAGAGTCAAGTGTGATTGGATTAGTTCCTAGAGCAACTGATGCCCCAGGGCATTGCTGAAAACACTTGGGCAAACTGCCTGCAGTTAGTGGAGTTTAACAGCAGAACATGGTCAGAGAAAGAGAGAAAGAGAGCTCTGTCCATACCCTGACTTCCCTGGGAGACTAGGGGCACATCCATAGCTGCTCCACCCTCAGGAACAACATCAAAGGCTTAACACTGTGAAGAAGGAATAAACAGACTTCACTAAAACAATCCACCTAGTTACTAAAAGGTAAACAAGCACAAAACAACAACCAGCCTTGTGGAGGGGGTGAGGAGAGAAAGCACCTAGAGTTGCTGCAATATACTACCTAAAATGTCCAGTTCCAACAAAAACTTGAGGCTTGTAAAGAAACCAGAAAGTATGACCCATACACCAGAAAAAAAGCAGGTAATGCAAATTGCTTGTGTATGTGACTCGATGCTGTATTTAGCAGAAAAAAAGATTTTAAAACAGCCATTATAATCTCTAAGCAAAGTCCAAGACCAGATGGCTTCACCAGTAAATTCTACCAAACATTTAAATAAGAATTAAGACCAATTCTCATTGAGCTCTCCCAAAAAAATAGATTAGGAGAAAATAAGTTCTAACCATTTTATGAGGTCTGCATTACCATGATATTAAAGCCAGACCAAGACACCACAAGAACAGAAACTATAGACCAATATTCCTTATGAATATAGAGACAAACATCTTCAGTAAAATACTAGTGAACCAACTCCAACAGAATATTAAACAGATTATTCACCATGACCAATAAGGATTTATCACAGGAATGCAGGATTGGTTCTACACAGGAAAATCAATATAAAACACCACATTAATAGAATGAAGAGAAAAAATAAAACACATGTATATCTCAATTGACACGGTGAAAGTATCTGACAAAATCCAACACTATTTCATAACAAAATTACTCCGATAACTAGGAATAGGAGGGAACTTCCTCAATATGATAAAGAGCATTTGTGGAAAACCCATAGCTAGCTTACTCAGTGGTGAAAGAATGAAAACTTTCCCCCTAAAATAAAGAACAAGACAAAGATAGTATTTTTGCTGCTATTATTCAAGATTGTACTGGAATTTCCAGCCAGAGCAATCAGGCAAGAAAAAGAAATAAAAGGCATCCAGATTGGAAAGGAACAATTAAAACATCTTAAGAAACTAAAAAGAAGGGGCCGGTTCCATGGCCAAGTGCTTAAGTTCACATGCTCTGCTTTGGTGGACCAGGGTTCAACAGTTCTGATCCTGGATGTGCACCTACACACGGCTCATCAGGCCACGCTGTGGCAGCATCCCACACAGAAGAACTGGAATGACCTACAACTAGGACACATAACTACGTACCAGGGCTTTAAGGAGAAAGAAGAAGAGGAAGACGGGCAAAAGATATTAGCTCAAGGCCAATGTTAAAAAAAAAAAAAAAAGATGTAGCTAAACTAAACTGCATAAAGAAGGAAGTAATAAAGATGGAAAATAATAAGATAAAGAATAGAAAAACAATAGAAAAACCACAAACCAAAAGTTGGTCCTTGAAAAAATCCACGAAATTGACAAACCTTGAGCTACAATGACGAAGAGAAAAACACAGAAGACTGGGGGCTGGCCCCGTGGCCGAGTGGTTCAGTTGGCGCGCTCCGCTGCAGGTGGCCCAGTGTTTCGTTGGTTTGAATCCTGGGTGTGGACATGGCACTGCTCATCAGACCACGCTGAGATGGCATCCCACATGCCACAACTAGAAGGACCCACAATGAAGAATATACAACTATGTAGCAGGGTGCTTTGGGGAGAAAAAGGAAAAAAATAAAATCTTAAAAAAAAAGAAAATAGAGCACTACTACTGAATTTCTAGAAATAAAAGGATTGCAAGTAATGCTATGAATAATTGTACGCCAGTAAATTAGATAATTTGGATGAAATAGCCAAATACCTGAAACTACCAAAATTAATTCAAGAAGAAACAGACACATTGAATAGACTTAGAAAAAGGGAAATGATTGAAGTAGTAATCAAAATGATGCATAATAGTGCCCAGGCCCAGATGTCTTCACCAATGAATTCTATCAAACATTCAAAGTTCATTCTTCATGAACTCTTGTAAGAAGCAGAAGAGGAGGGAACACTTCCCAACTCATCTTATGAGGCCATCGTTGCTCTGATATCAACACCAGACAAAGACATTTCAAGAGAACTATAGGCCAATGTATCGTATAAATATGGCTCCAAGAATCCTCAACAAAATGCTAATAATCAGATCCAGCAACATATAGAGGGTGATAGCTACAGAGTACAGGGTTTCATTCTGAGGTGATGAGAGTGTTCTAAAATTGACTGTAATTCTGATTGCTCATGTCTGGAAATACACTAGAAACCGTTGAATTGTACATGTTAAATAGGTGAATTGAATTATTTTATTTTGAATTACATCACAATAAAATTGTTTAACAAAAGAAGAAATAAAAAACATCTCACTACCATTTAACTTTACACAGGAAATACTCTTTCTGCACAAGATTACTAGCTTGGCAAGCACACTTCAAGCCCCCAACAGCTATTAGGCTCGTAAAAATAAAACTGAGAAAGTGCTCAATAACCCTGACCTTATACTTTAAACAATTGCTTCACTTTTTATCCCCCCACCACGACCTTCACACTTCATTCTCTTCCTCATATAGAATGCAAAGGTTAGTAGGAAGAGATGCATGCTTTCAGTTGTGTGTTTATGTGTATTTTCCCTAAAGCCTGCTATTCAGTTGCTCATTTGCTCCTCTTCTTTCTCCTTCATTTCAGTGATACCAACTGAGAAGGTATCCATCTCAGCTTCACCAGGCTCTGAAGTTCCTTTCGTTTTCCTTTCTCCATCTGTACCTTTCTTATAAAAGCTCTGGATAAGTGCTGCCGAATGAAAATATAATGGAGCCAAAATATGTGATTTTAAATTTAATAGACACATTAACAACTAGGTCAATTTTATTGTAATAATATATTTTATTTAACCCAATAAATTCCCAAATTAGCATTTCAACATATAATAATTTAAAAAGCCATTAATGAGGTACTTATATATTTTTTCATATTGGATATTTCAAATTTCATATTTTATTCTTACCGCATATATTAATTTGGACTAGTTATATTTCAAATTTATAAAAATCACATGTGACTAGTGGTTACCCAATTGGACAAAGGAAAGAGTAAGCCAGGTACTAGATATAAAAATGAGGTGAGGGGTTGGCCCGGTGGTGCAGGAGTGAAGTTCGCACATTCCGCTTCTTGACTGCCCAGGGTTTGCTGATTCAGATCCCAGGTGTGGACATGGTACAGCTTGGCAAGCCATGCTGTGGTAGGCATCCCACATATAAAGTAGAGGAAGATGGGCATGGATGTTAGCTCAGGGCCAGTCTTCCTCAGCAAAAAGAGGAGGATTGGCAGCAGATGTTAGCTCAGGGCTAATCTTCCTCAAAATAAAAAACAAATGAGGTGAGAAAGAAATTGTTACTATCTTTAGAGAAAAAACTACCTTGTTTCCAATGGAAATATTCGTGTTAAGTTTTTTTTTTAATTCTGAAATTGTGGATTGCCTTGATTTTCTTATATGTTCCTTCTGTAGCAAACACTCATCTACTTCCAGGAAGACTGATACTTTGAGCAGATAAAGGAGAATGTTGGTACTGGAAAATACGAAAAGGTAACATCATATTAATAATTTCACAGTATTATTGTTAGTAAATCACAGCTATGTGCACTATACAGGTTTAGCTCACTTAAGACTTGAGATTTTTATGCATCTAGGAATTGGATGCTAGAAGGTTAGCAAATAAAATAAGCAGTAAGAAATAATTTTAGACAGACCATGCTAGGTCTCTGCTTCCTTTGGTACTTTCTAGTACTGATAATGACTCAATATATTTAACAATGTTCTCAGATTTGGAAAAAAATTGTATGTGTGTGTGCATGTGTGTAAATATCCAAGACACAGACAGGGACATTCATAGATTATTGATTTATAGATTATTATTATGTACAGTTGGCCCGCCTCCTTCCCTATTAATCGGTTAGTTTCTATTCTTTATGAGAGCTACTGAAGACAAGAGCAATATCATCTTGAAAGTCAAAGTCATTTAATTATTCTTAATATGTCTAATTAAGTAAAAATTTCTTACCATCTGCTAAGATATTCATTATACAACCAAATCAAAGTATCCAAGATAGATCTATGATGTCTCCCAAATTAATTTCAAATAAAAACAATCATCACATTATTACTAACTTGCTACCCAATGTCAGTGCTATATATTAACTAGCGTGGACTTAAGCATTGAACATTAAAGCAAAGGTTTTTTTTTTTTTTTTTTTTTTTTTTCCATCAAACATGAGAGAAAAGAAGCCCAAAATCAAGGTTACTGGAAATTAACTGAAATCAGCAGGATTAGGATGAGCTGTATCTCAGAGTGATAGTGCACAAGGACATAGAATTTTCAAAAGAAGAGAAATTGAAATTGAAGGAGGGGGAGGGGCTACAATAAATACAAGCTGATACGTGTATTTTCTTGTGTTTTAGCTCCCATATTTTATTTCCTATGAGAAAGACAAAAGCAGACATCCAGGTGCTGTCCCAGCACTCAGAGCTAAGCGCTATGTGCTCCTTTTAAACATCAAGAATTTCACAGAACATCAATTAAGGACACACTGTGACTGTGATGAAGTAAGACAAAGTGGCTGTCTACACTCAGAAAAAAGCAATAAACACACTGTGCAAATCACAAAAACACCAAATGTACCCCTACCCTGGCTAATATGAGTGAGTGCTGCTTCTTTACCAATTAAGTTTTCAGTCTCATGTTAGTCTTCTCTCCCTCTGGACAGGATTTATTAAGATATCAAATTATAGAATTACCCTTGTTTCTTAACAGCCTTCAATATGGAACATATGCATTTCCTTAAACCCTCCCCAACATCACCTGACACAGATCCAAATCAAGTAGGATTCCCTTCTCATATCTCCTTATTAGACACCGCCAGTTCCCCGGGTGTGACTGGCCATCCTGCAAGGAGCAACGCACCCAACTTGTTGTGAGGTCTGAGTGCTCTCTGACTGGAGAGCACTGACAATTGTAAAATCGACAATACTGCAATTTATTTGCTTATTTTTCTCTTGATATTCATACAGGTTAATTCCATTTTTGAAAACCAATATCAAATTTACAATAAACTTTCTTGAACCTATCATATTGAACATATGTGAGTTACTCTAAAAAAATATACTCAGAAATAATACTGGTTGATTGTACATTGAAAATCCTTAATGTTGTATGATATTTTCAAATTTACGTCCATAGTGTCATTTACAATTTAATTTTGCACTGTCATCGTTAGAGAACTCCCAATTCTACATATTCTCACCAATACCAGGTATATCCACCATTTAATTTATTTTTCCCAGTTCAATTTATGGAAAATGCATTGTCTTTTCAAATGTATATTTGCCTGATCATTTCTTTCTTTAGAATTTTTGTGAGTTTACTGAGTATTCAGGTTTCCTTTTCTGTGAAATGCTTATTCATATATTTGACTCTGTTTTTCTTCTATTGCTTATTTATTTTTTATTTATTTGTAGAAATTCTATATGTATTCAGAATACTGTCCCTTCTTTGGTCTTGTGTTATAACAGTCTTTCTTAAATTCTCTTTTTCTTCTAAAAGTTTTAAAGACATACCTTTGGGCTTTATTCCACTTCTTGGTGTATTTTAATTAATAACATTAATCCAACTTTGTACTATTTTTCTTCTCATGCATAAGCAACTGTCACATCAATACATGTTGCTATTACTGATACTTTCCTTTAATGTATGCTCAACTGTGCAATGTGATTTTTTAAAACATCTTTGCCTAAATTAATCCAAAATAACTCTTTAAAAAGAATAAAGCAATTTTAAATTATAGAATAAACACCATGTCACAATTAAATGGGAGCAATTTTTCCTTCTTAGTGATACTTAAATGAATGCTGCATTGTGCACTCAATGTTATCTTGGATGCTATAATAATATATACTGTATCGATCTTAAACATGGCTCTGTAATATAGTACCTAGTGTCATATTAAAAAGTTTTAAATGTGCTTCAAAATTCTGTAATCTTATTTATTAAACCCAGAGAAATTAAAATATATCCATACAGTTTCAGGTGCCCAGGTGTACGGAGAATTTTCTCCAAAAAAGAGGAGGGAGGGGCCGGCCAGGTGGTGCAGCGGTTAAGTTTGCATGTTCCTCTTCGGCGGCCCGGGCTTCCCTGGCCCAGATCACGGGTGCGGACATGGCACCGCTTGGCACACCATGCTGTGGTCGGTGTCCCACATATAAAGTAGAGGAATATGGGCACCGATGTTAGCTTAGGGCCAATCTTCCTCAGCAAAAAGAGGAGTTGTCCTAAAAAAAAAGAAAAAAAAAAGAGGAGGGAATTTTTTGGATGTTTGCCTATCTTGATTGTGTTGGTGATCACAGGGGCATTCATTTGTCAAAATGCATTAAACTATACATTTAAAATGAGTGAACTTCACCATATGTTTCAGTGAAATTGATTCAAATACTCTATATACTTAGTAATGAATTTTTTGGCTGTTTGGTCTATCGTTTTCTAGTTTTGGAGTTCATTTCACTTCATATTTCTGTTAATTGTTACTTTATATATTTCTGGGCTATATGGTAATTGGATTCATGTTCACAATTTTTACACGTTTGAATGATTTATTTTATTATTATATGTAGAATCTCTCTTGTTCCTTTAAATCTTTGCCTTAAAATCTGTTTTATCTGATGTAAATACTGAGACAAAGACTTTTATTTGTATTTTAGAATTTAGACATAGTAAATTGTCCCCGTGCTTTTACTTTTAATCTTTCAGTTTTATCTTTTAGACGTGTCATTATATATAACCCGTAGTTGGATATTTTTATTATCTGCTCACCCCATTTTACATTTATTATGATTACTGATGTATGTGGAATTTTTACTATCAATTCACCTTGTGTTTTCACTTTATTATTTTTTTCTTATTCGTTTTCCCCTTTTCCCTGTTTTGCTTTAATAAAGTTTTCAAAAGCTGTCTATTTTATAGTTCTTATTTGTATATTGTATACTTCTTAATTGTAATTAGCTTTAAAATTGTAACAATCAAAGTTCAAATAAAATCCTATAGTTATTAATTATCCACATCCATTTCGAACTGTAATAAGGACTTTAGAAGATTTAACTATCCAATACTCTTATCCATATCTTGGTATTTTAGTTTAGTATTTACATATTATCTTTAAAAAAATTATTGCTTTTAATTTTTATATTAACCAGATTAACATTTCTGACACTTTTAAGATTGTCTTATATTTGAATTTTTTCTACACCCCTCTTCAGTTTCATTTAGCTTTTTGCTGAATTGTATCTTTAGTATTACTTTTCCTAAGAGTATGTAGGTGATAAATTTTCTTAGAGCCTGTATGCCTAAACATGTCTTTTTTTAAAACTCAGTCTTGGTGCATAGTTTATCTGTATAAAAAAACTTATAGATTGTCAGTGAATTTCCCTTACACTTTAAAGATGTGACTCCACTGATTTCTACGATCATCAGTACTGAGAAAACTTAGTCCACATAATTGTTGTTTGTTTAAAAGGCATAATACAGACTTTTTTTTTGGTGAGGAAGATTGGCCCTGAGCTAACACCTGTTACCACTCCTCCTCTATTTTGTATATGGGTTGCCACCACAGCATAGCTTTGATGCATGGTGTGGCTCCACACCTGGGATGTGAACCCATAAGCCCTGGGCCACCGAAGCAGAGTAGACCGAACTTAACCACTATACCCCCAGGCCAACCCAAATAATGACTATTTTTTTCTTTTGATAAAATTTAAATAACTTTTAAATTTTTCTCTACCCCTTTGATATTTCATCATTTTATCACAATTTTGATTAATGTAGATTTATATTCATTCTACTTGATTTTGGGGGTATACCTTTATCTTTGATTTGAAATGCACCATCCTTCGATTACAGGAACTTCTCAAACACAAATTCTTGCTATGTTGTTTCTTTGTCAATTCGTAAGTTCTCTCCTTTTTAAAAAGATTTTATTGAATATTTTTTAAAGGCCTTTCATAGATCCTTCCAGTTTTTTTTTTAAGCTGATCTTTTAGTCAAAATATTGCTCAATGCTGTGTTGGAATTCACAAACTCCTTTGGTATTCAATATAGAATGTATGCTGTGCTCTTCAATTAAATTAACATATTTTTAATACTAAGATTTATATTTATTTTCCATATTTACTTGGTTTTGCTTAAACTGCTTCTTTTAAAAATATTTAGTTCTTTTGTAAATAAAAATCTTTTTCACCATTTAAGTATATTTTTCTATTTTTTTTTTTTGAGGATGCTTAGCTCTGAGCTAACGTCTGCTGCCAATCCTCCTCTTTTTGCTGAGGAAGACCCGTCCTGAGCTAAGATCTGTGCCCATCTTCCTCTACTTTATATGTGGGATGCCTACCACAGCATGCCTTGTCAAGCGGTGCTGTATCGGCACCTGGGATCTGAACCAGTGAACCCCAGGCCGCCGAAGTGGAATGTGTGCACTTAACCACTGCTCCACTGGGTTGGCCCCTAAGTGTGTTTTTAAAAAAGACTTTGGGGCCAGCCTTGTGGCTGAGCAGTTACATTGGCACGCTCTGCTTCAGTGGCCAGGGGTTCACCAGTTCAGATCCCAGGTACCACTTATCAAACCATGCTGTGGCAGGCATCCTACATACAAAGTAGAGGAAGATGGACACAGATGTTAGCTCTCAGAGCCAATCTTCCTCAGCAAAAAGAAGAGGAGGATTGGCAGCAGATGTTAGCTCGGGGCTAATCTTCATCAAAAAGAAAAAAATCTTAAGAAGATTTTGTTAGACATGACTAGAAAATTATTTTTTACCTCAATAAATGCAGATTTAAATAGTTGATTTTTTTGGCTGCCTAAGATTTCCTCTTTTTTTTTTTTGGCGTGGAAGCTGGCCTGAGCTAACATCTGTTGCCAGCTGTCCTATGTTTTGCTTGAGGAAGATTGTCCCTGAGCTAACATCTGTGCCAATCTTCCTCCATTTTGTATGTGGGACACTGCCACAGTATAGCTTGGTGAGCAATGTGTAGGTCCTTGCCTGGGATCTGAACCTGCAAACCCTGAGCCATGGAAGCAGGGTGCGTGAACTTACCCGCTACGTCACTGGGCAGGCCCCAGCCTAAGATTTCTTTATGTGTTTTAGAATTTTGGTTTGTGGGTTCATTTTGAATTGAGTGCATGTGTGTGAGTCCACATATGTGTGTTATGACAGCTTTCTCTTTGTTCCCATCATTCTGTGACTAACTATTTTGCAATTTCCTTTATCTGGTCTTCCAGTCCCACTCCAGCACAAGAGGTAAATGTTCCTTTCTCTCTTTGAGAGTTATAAAGCAACTTGGAAAATTTGCTCAGTTCTTTAATTTGCAATTGTTTCTGTGTACTCCCACCTCTTTAGAGGTTTATTTGTTTTAAAGCCAAAGTCCAGGCCCAAGTTGAATACCTCTCATGTGGGATGTGTGTGTGTGTGTGTGTGTGTGTGTGTGTGTGTGTGTTGGTGTACATGCATGTGTGTGCGTATTAAACTTTTTCTTCCATAATGGACTTGGGATTTGAGATGCATTACAGTCACTGCCTATAAAAGGTGAGGGCACATTTAACGATTCATCCCGTGGACTAATGCTAGTATTCTTTTCCTTGAAGAGGCTGACGTCCCAATTTCTTCCTGGAGTGTCTTCTCTCTCCTTTATTAACCACCTCACAGATCATTTACATGCCCCTTTTTCACACTTTCATAATACTTAGTGCATACCTTTGTTACGGTATTTATTCCAGTTTGGTAATAACAAAAGCTATTTTTCAGTACAAACTGCATATATTTTCCATTGTCCTCTCCTGAGCAAAGTCCAGCAGCCTCTGGCACTGGGTATGGGACTGGAAAAGAGGCAGGACTGTCTCGAATATGTTGGTGGGGAGCAAAAAGAATTGAACATAGAAAACCGTGTGTTCAGTAAAAGTGGCCTAGAGAACAAAAAAGATACTGGCCACTATAAACACAAAATTTGGAGGGCAAAGGAGAGGAGCAACAAGTGCAAGAAGACAACAAGTGAATACAAATTAGAGGAAATGTAATAAGACCAAGGAGGTTGGAGAGAATAAAGAGGAAGTTAAAATTTTCCAAAGGTTCTGACATACAGCTGGACCCCCTTTGATAGACTTCTTGGTGCTTGTGGATGGCCAACAAGCTCTTTAATGCTGAGGTAGCAAGTCCATGGCCTGTGGAGTGGTGTGCCGAAGGTGAATTGTACATGCTTGTGAGAAGTGATTGCGTGCAACTCTTCTCAGCTCCCTGTTCAGTGGCATCACGCTGATAGATTTAAATCGGCCTTATTGGAAGTTTTACACCATGGAAATTGGCAGAGTAGACTACTTCAAATATTTTTTTTAACTTAAGCTCATATAGTGTTTTTTTGCTTGTTTTCATAATTTCATGACAACAATATAAGTATAGTAAAGTTAAAAAAATTAAGATTCTGGCCTCCCTTAAAATATCATAAGATCTGGCCACAACTGGTCCACAATCTTTAGAAGAAATGATGGGATGTAGTTAAGCATTAGTGACCTCTTTTAGAGGATAAATGTGCTTTCCGATTTGTCACAGACCTCATCTCTTTCTTTAATTTGTATTAACAAACTGGCCCCTCCAAGTATATTCATTATGACCCTTGTTTTCATATTTAAGAATTAAATGGACTACTATTATTTAAGAATTAAATGGACTACTGCTATTTAAGACTTAAATGGACTACTACTCAGCCATAAGAAATGACGAAATCCGGCCGTTTGTGACAACATGGATGGACCTTGAGGGTATTATGCTGAGTGAAATAAGTCAGAGGGAGAAAGTCAAATACCATATGATCTCACTCATAAGTAGAAGATAAAAACGACAAAAAAAAAAAAAAACCACACACATAGCATTGCAGATTGGACTGGTGGTTACCATTGGGGGGGGGGCAAAAGGGGTGATTAGGGTCACATGTGAGGGGATGCACTATAATTAGTGTTCGGGTGGTGAATATGATGTAATGTATACAGAATTCGAAATATGATGTACATCTGAAAAAAATAAAAATTAAAAAAAAAGAATTAAAAAAATTTGTCTATAGATGTAATTATTCCTGGCATGGTGTAAAGTATATTATCTCTGCTATTTTATTCTAACTGTAGATTCAGCAAGAGTACACTAAATAGTGACAACCATAACATTAATAATAAATTGATGAGGGCCAGGCCCCATGGCCAAGTGGTTAAAGTTCTGCATGCTCTGCTTCAGCAGCCCAGGTTTGCAGATTCAGATCCTGGGCGTGGACCTACTCCACTCATCAACCAACCTGTGGAGGCATCCCACACGTGAAAAACTAGAGGAGGATTGGCACAGATGTTGGCTCAGGGATAATCCTCCTGAAGCAAAAAAAGAGGAAGATTGGCAGCGGATGTTAGGTCCACTGAAGGGCAAATCTTCTTCAGCAAAAAAAAAAAAAAAAAAAAAATAATGGTAAGAAGTTGATGATAATAAATATAAAGGAAGAGTCTTTTACGCTTGGTAGTTGACCAATTTGATGATTTAGCCATATCCAATGTGGTGAGTCACTCCATGTAGAAAGTATTTTAACCATTCCTCATTGCTGCCAAGATAAAGTACAAATTTTATGTGGATACTGAAAAAAATTAAATTAGCTTTTAATACAATGTGACTAAACTGTATTATGATTAAAATACCTACATAATTAGATTGATTTAAAAGTATTTAAGATTAAATATGTCAGGTTATTTCATGTCGTGAATGGATGTATAAATAAATGCATCTTATTTTTATAATGTAAAGGATTGCAATTTAAATTAGAAGAGTCATTTTATAAACCATTGGTGCATTTAATTTATTTAAGGTTCATATTTTCTTGCTGTTTGATTTGGCCCATAGCTCTAGTGAGAGCTCTGACAACAGAAAGTAAAATAAAATAAATGTTTTCAGCACAGAGTTTGAAGTTTAGGGAATGAACTTATAACGTGGGTAAATTGTCGATATTCGTTTTCTTAAATATTAGTGAAAATATGACTATTTAAGGAAAACTTACTCGTTTCTCAGAGAAAAGTCAAATGGGATTACTATAGACTTTATAGCTTAATCAACCATTATACTAACGTAAATGTATTTAGGATTGATGCAATGGTACTAGTCTGTTTGAAACGTGCCACAACTGAAATATTGGGTAAATCTTTAGTTATCTGATTAAGGAAGTTTAGGGTAAATTAATGTATTTAAGTAAAACAAACAAGTTAAGAGAGAAAGAAGCGGCTCACACGGGAGAAACATGCTAAATGCTGGTTTTGCTTCTCGGTCCTTAGGAATAAACTTGAAGGGCAGTGGGGTGCTTGCTGCAGAAAACTAGAATGATCTCTATTTTGAAAATACGTGTATACGGGGGCCTGTGGCCGGAAGCGCTAACAGACTGCACAAAATGGAATGGGTTTCCTCAGGTAAGAAAAGTTCCCCAAAACTAGCGATGCTTAGGCATAGGCTGGATACACTCTGACAGTATAGTTATCATTTTAAGCATTTTTTTTTGCTTTTTTCTTATAAGCCAGTGAGTAAAAACGTATTATTATTAATTATGTGTATGGTTTGAAAGCATTAATGAATTAAAGAATTAAAGTGAACATCAAAATCAAGCCTATAAAATGAAGCAATTGAAACATATTTTCAAAGATACTCTAGGCAAAATGCTAAATAATACTTCTCAGTATAGCTTAAATTCTGTACCTCTTTGTCATAAAGGAGCACCATAGTGTTCCCTAAGATATAAAGTTATTTTAATCACAGTTAACATGTACATGATATATTAATATATTAATAAATATCATATATAACATGGAATATATATGGTATATAAATAATAAAACCTAAAACTCTTGTGAAATAATCATTAGTTGTCAATTTAGAAAATTTTTAAAAATTATTGTCATTTTGTAATGCTTTGGTATAACCTGAAACTAATTATTCAACTTGAATGGATTGTGGATTATATGCTAAATATTTTCCATGAAGTTAATTGAGTATCCTTCTCTAAAGAAAGTTGTCTTCAATATCTGGAGATTAAATGTTGTAATAGCGTTAGTAACATAGTCCCAAGAAAGACAGAAATACACTACTTTATTAATACTTTCCCAAAAACTGAAGTTCTTTATTATCTTGTCCAAATATTGATATTCTTCAAATAGCAGCCTATTTTTTCTAAAATAGTGGTTTTTCTAACAAGAATATTAACCTTCGAAGCAAGAATTTTCCCTTAATTAACTTCACAAAAGAAAAAAATAGAAGGTTAAAAATTTGCAAACTTTTCATGAATTGTGTTGAAAAGTTCTTCTCACTCCAACAATGGATCTGAATTGCCTGAACTTAGCAATTAAAAATGGATTCCGTTGTGAAAAACAAAGTGTTTTATAATAAACAGGGTTACATTGAATTTCATGCCCTCCTTTACTCAAGATATTGCACATACAAATAAGGGAAAGATCTGAAAGTAAAAATCTGCCACTGCATCTTCAAGGGGACTGTTGTACTGAGACTAAATATTAGGAAATGGGGAGAGAGAGCACAGAGCCCCACAATTTCTGTTTAACAATACCTCCATAGGTCACAATGCAAAAAGGAGAATAAACATAAGGGAGAATAAAACATGGAGGAGAATAGAATTAGTTTGCTTTGAAATGGGCTAGAGCAGGATAGACAACAGCATATGAAAATTGTTATGTAAATGGTGAACCATACATCACAGTTCTATTTCCTCTGGGACAGTACACATATCACACATTATTCTTCAAGCCCTAATATAACAAATTCTCCAGCATAAGCAGCATCTCGTTGATACATCTACCACCACTAATTCCTCTCCACTTGAAATACCTCTGCTTTTGTTGATGGTGGAAAATGGAGATCTGAAAAAAACTCACTGTGTTCTACCTTCAAGAAACTTGCTTCAAATATAAACGTAAATATAAAGACTCTCATAGGTTAAAAGGAAAATAATTGAAAACTGTTGGTCATGCTAACACTAATCAAAGGAAGGCCAGAACAAAGACCTTTGCTTCTGGAAGTATATCTGGTCCCTTTTATTCCTTGTTGACCTGAGACATCAATGACAATGTGCCCTGTTAATGAGGCTGCTGGGAAATAGGCAATCCCTTATAATGCTTGTGGGAGCGCAAACCATTACATCTGTAAGGAGGATGTATTAGTTTTATTATAATTACAGTTTAATACCAAAATTACAAATGGATTCACTCTTCGATGCAATTGTAACTGAGAAATAGCCTACGTATATACTCTTCTCATTAAGGCCATTAATTGCAGCATTACTTGTAATAGCAAAAAGAATAACTAAATAAAGTAATCTAAATGTCTTTCAGCAAGAGAATGTTGAAATAGATTACAATGCAACAAATGATATTATGACATGCTGTTCTAATGAATGAGGAAACACTTGGTGCACTTATATGAAAATAGACTGCAAGATATATTAAATGAGAAAGCAAGAAGCAAGAAGTAGTATATATATAGTTTACTATTTTGTGTATAAAAAGTGAAGGATAAGTATACACTCATAAGTGGAAGAATTTTTATTCAGACACTGGAATGACATATAAGAAAGAAATACATTTATCTGTGGGAATTGTGGGAATGTTGGAGCACAGGGAAAGAAGTGAGAATTTCACTGGTTGATGCAATCATGTGAATGTATTATCTATAAAAAAAGTGAAATGTAAAAAATAAACCATGGACGTCAAATTAAAGCCACCATTCCATTCTGATATAAAGAGATCTAGTCATATTGAGTTCTTTTCTTTGTCTGGTCATTCAAAACCAGCTATTTTGTCTTTTCATTCATTCTTTTGCTATTTTCTTTTTTTTTTAAAGTTAATTATCTCATGTAACACAAGGGAAAAACAAAAAACAAAAGTTTTATTCATCTCGACCCATACAATGAAGAAGACAAGCATATCACTGCCATATCATAAAACTTCCAGAAAATAATGCAAAAAAGAGCTGGTTGAAAACTCTTGGAACGAATTGAAACATCAGAAGTGCCTAGGTTTACCTTTGGAAACAGCTGGTATGTCAAGAGTTTCAAACCTAGGGTTTTTGGGTTTTTTTTTTTTTTCACGGTTTTGTTATTAGGAAAAATCAAATAGTTAATGTGCAAGGACAGCTTTCATCAAACAGCTGAGGAACTGTGAATGCCTTCTGGGCATGAGCAAAATGAATTTAGTTTTAAACTTTATGGCTTTGAAATAGTTATTTTAATCACATGTAAAGTTCTTTTACCTGGAATGATTTTATCATCACTTATAGTAACATGGAATTATCATTAAGCTTTCCATATGACATAGTTTCTGTAGTTTTGAGACTTTTACAGGTGTATTAAGTTATACAAATTCAGGGACTATAATCACTCCTGGACAATCTAGTGGCTAGCAGAGCAATATAATTGTACCTTGTCTCATTTAAAAAAAAAAATTAATATAAAAAACTTGAGTGGAAAATTTTCATTCCTAAAACCTAACAATTCATTTATCAGTGGTCTCTGGACTTCAATTAAGAAAAGCAACAATGACTGGTGAGTAAACTAGGCATTTTTACACTTTACTTAATTTTATTAACACAACTTCAACACGTGGAAGCAGGTATTTCTAACCTCAGTTAACACACATTAAAACTGATTAAATAAAAAAGAAATAATTCAATTGCAAGTTTGTTTAACTCAAAGTGTATTAGCTCACACACAAGCTCTGTGAAACCCCACCCTTCACTGTCACAGAGCTTTACTCATTGCACTCACATTATACACATCACTGCCATTCTAAGTACTCAGTGATGCTATTGGTTCCATCCTCATCCCACAGCTGGAATCATCCACATCC
This sequence comes from Equus quagga, assembly GCF_021613505.1. Classification (NCBI taxonomy): domain Eukaryota; kingdom Metazoa; phylum Chordata; class Mammalia; order Perissodactyla; family Equidae; genus Equus; species Equus quagga. The sequence continues at coordinate 22,144,537 of NC_060269.1, forward strand.
AGTTTGCCCATATGTGAGAATATATCAGCACCATTTTCTCACAAGTATGTTTTTGTCTTAAATCTAGAATCATATATAAGAAAGATAATTGATTGGAAAAAGTTTTTATCATGAAATAAAAGTGATCCTTTCCCAGCTATATTTGTCTATTGGACAAATATTGTCCTGTCACTGGACACTCGGCTATGAGCGCTATGTTATGTGCACATACCTTGGCTATGTGCATCTAAGAGTGTCTTTGTAGGAAGCTATAGCAAAGATGGATGAGTGAGAGACAAAATTGCATGTAATTTTAATCATGTCATTTAAACTCAGGTTTATAGAATCATTAAAAGTATTGAGAAGAAAAAATTACACTTCCTTCTGATTATGCCTACTCATTTGTAAGCTCAAGGGTAGAATTCTTTCTTACCAACTTTTATGGTTGTCACCAAGTTGGAGTGAAAAGATAACTTTAAAAGCTACTTCAGTCTGTGAGGGAGTTTAACGTTTTGTTAAAAGCAAAACAAAACAAAATCCTGTGGCAGCAATTGTTTTGTGCAACATGTAAGATACCCATTGCCAACACAGACCAGGCATTATTATTTTTCATCCAAAGGAAAACAAATTGATAATATCCCACACACCGCTACAATAAGCAGAATTTTAATTAGGCAGAATATTGTGGCAACTTGTTCAAGAAGCACAAACCATATTAGAGACATTTACAGATGTAAGATATCCTAAATAGAATAAGTCATTTCTTATTCATAAGGAACTAATGGTTAACATTTCTACAAAGCAAATGAGAGCAATGGAATCCTCCCAAGTACATTAGTGATGAAAACTAAGTAGTTAAAAACAAGTTTGAAATATGCTTATGCAGACACAGAAGAATTTTCTGATAATATTAGCACAAAGATGTAACCAACCATTCCAGAGCAGAAGGACACATAAAGGAACAGCATGCAGAAAATGATCAGAACAATATTCTCTCGAAGTAAGAAAAAGCAGAGGCGATAGCCACGGGACAAAAGCAGAGACGTACCATTATTAAGACAATGGTTTACATCGTATGTTTTTTCAGGTGTACATGGTAATACATTTCGAATTCTGAGTAGATTACATCAAATTCACCACCCAAAGACTAATTACAATCCATCACCACACTCATGTGCCTAATCACCCCTTTCATCCTTCTCCCTCCCCGCTTCCCCTCTGGTAGCCACTAATCCAATCTCTTTTGCTATTTTTTTGTTTGTCATTGTTTTTATCTTTTACTTATGAGTGAAATCATAGGGTATTTGACTTTCTCCCTCTGACCTATTTCGCTTAGCGTAATACCCTCGAGATCTATCCATATTGTCACAAATGGCCAGATTTCATCATTTATTATGTCTGAGTAGTATTCCATTGTGTACATGTCCCACATCTTCTTTATCCATTAGTCCCTTGATGGGCACCTAGGCTGCTTCCAAGTGTTGGCTTTTGTGAATAATGCTTCAATGGACATAGGGGTGCATGTATATTCATGCATTTGTGTTTTCAAGTTCTTTGGATAAATACTCAGCAGTGGAATAGCTGGATTATATGGAAGTTTTATGGTTTCAGCTCTTACATTCAAGTCTTTAATCCATTTAGAGTTGATTTTTGTGCATGGCGTAAGATAATGGTCTACTTTCATTCTTTTGCTCATGTCTAGTTTTCCCAGCACCATTTATTGAAGAGAGTCTTCTTTCTCCATTGCTCTTGGCTCCCTTTCGAAAATTAGCTGTCCATAGATGCGAGGGTTTATTTCTGGGCTCTCAATTCTGTTCCATTGATCTGTGTGTCTGTTTGTGTGCCAGTACCATGCTGTTTTGGTTACTATGGCTTTGTAGTATATTTTGAAATCAGGGAGTGTGAGACCTCCAGTTTTTTTCTTTTCCTTGGGATTCCTTTGGCTATTCAGGGTCTTTTGTTGTTCCATATAAATTTTAGGATTCTCTTTTCTATTTCTGTTGAAAAATGCTATTGGAACTTTGCTAGGGATTGCATTGAATCTATAGATTGCTTTTGGAAGTATGGACATTTTAACTATGTTAATTCTTCCAATTCAAGAGCATGGAATATCTTTCAATTTCTTTGTGTCTTCTTCAACTTCTTTCAACAATGTTTCATAGTTTTTGGTGTACAGATCTTTTACCTCTTTGGTTAAGCTTATTCCTAGGTATTTTATTCTTTGTGTTGCAATTATAAACGGGATTGTATTGTTAATTCCTCTTTCTGCTACTTCGTTGTTAGTGTATAGAAATGCAACCAATTTTTGTCTTTTGATTTTGTATCCTGAAACTTAACTGTATGCATTTGTTATTTCTAAAAGTTTTTTAGTGGATTCTTTAGTGCTTTATATATATAAAATCATGCCATCTGCAAAGAGTGACAGTTTGGCTGCTTCTTTTCCAATTCGTATCGTTTTAATTTCTTTTTCTTGCCTGATTGCTCTGCCTAGGACTTCTAATACTATGTTAAATAAGTGTGGTGAAAGTAGGCATCCTTGTCTGGCTCCTATTCTTAGAGGGATAGCTTTCAGTTTTTCTCCATTGAGAATGATATTAGCTATGGGTTTGTCATATAAGCCCTTTATTATGTGGAGGTATTTTCCTTCTATACCCATTTTATTTATATTTTTTATCATAAATGGATGCTGTGTCATATCAAATGCTTTCTCTGCATCTATTGAGATGATCATGTGATATTTAGTCTTCATTTTGTTAATGTGGTGTATCACATTGATTAATTTGTGGATGTTGAACCATCCCTGCATCCCTGGAATAAATCCTGCTTGATCCTGGTGTATGATCTTGTTAATTAATTGTTGTATTTGATTTGCTAATATTTTGTTGAGGATTTTGCATCACTGTTCATCAGTGATATTGACCTGCAATTTTCTTTTTTGTGTTGTCCTTGTCTGCTTTTGGTATCAGGATAACGTTGGCGTTGTAGAATGAGTTAGGAAGCTTCTCCTCTTCTTCAATTTTTATAAGAGTTTGAGAAGGGATAGGTACTAAGTCTTTGAATGTTTGGTAGAATTCACCAGGGAAGCTGTATGGTCCTGGACTTTTATTTTTGGGGAGATTTTTGATTACTGTTTTGATCTCCTTACTGGTGATTGGTCTATTCAAATTCTCCACTTCTTTATTCAATTTTGGAAGGTTTTATGATTCTAAAACTTTATCTATTTCTTCCAGATTATCCAGTTTGTTGGCATATAGCTTTTCATAGCATTCTCTTATAATCTTGTGTATTTCTGAGGTGTCCATTGTAGTTTCTCCTCTTTCATTTCTGATTTTATTTATCTGAGCCTTTGCTCTTTTTTTCTTGGTGAGTCTAGATAAAGGTTTGCCAATTTTGTTTATCTTTTCAAAGAACCAGCTCTTGGTTTCATTGATTTTTTTCTGTTGTTTTTTAGTCTCTATTTCATTTATTTCTGCACTGATTTTTATTATTTCCTTCCTTCTGCTGATTTTGAGCTTTGTTCTTATTTTTCCAGTTCCTTTAGGTGCATTGTTAGATTGTTTATTTTGGATTTTTCTTGTTTGTTAAGGTAGGCCTGAATTGATATAAACTTCCCTCTTAGAACTGCTTTTGCTGTACCCCATAGATTTTGGCATGTTGTATTTTCATTTTCATTTGTCTCCAGGAATTTTTTTATTTCTCCTTTGATTTCTTCATTGACCCAATCATTGTTCAGTAGCATTTTCTTCAGTCTCCACATTTTTGTGGCTTTTCTTCCTGTAGTTGATTTGTAGTTTCAAACCTTTGTGGTCAGAAAAGATGCCTCATATTATTCTGATCTTCTTAAATTTATTGAGACTTGTTTTGTGGCCTACTATGTGATTAACCCGAGAGAATTTTCCATGTGTATTTGAAAAGAATGTGTATTCTATGATTTTTGGATGGAATGTTCCATATACATCCACTAGGTCCATCTGATCTAATGTGTTGTTTAAGTCCAGTGTTTCCTTATTGATCTTATGTTTGGATGATCTATCCACTGGTGTAAGTGGAGTGTTAAAGTCCTCGACTATTATTGTCTTACTTTCTATTTCTCCTTTTATGTCTGTTAATAACTGCTTTACATATTTAGATGCTCCTGAGTTGGGTGCGTAGATATTTACAAGTGTTATATCCTCTTGTTGGATTGTTCCCTTTATCTTTATGTAGTGCTCTTATTCGTCTCTTGTTATGGTTTTTATTTTAAAGTTTATTTTGTCTGATATAGGTATTGCTACCCCAGCTTTCTTTTCTTTGACATTTGCATGGAGTATCTTTTCCATCCTTTCACTTTCAGTTTGTGAGCGTCTTTAGGTCTGAAGTGTGTCTCTTGTATGCAGCATATATATGGGTCTTGTTGTTTTTTATCTAATAAGCCACCCTATATCTTTTGATTGGAACATTTAGTCCATTGACACTTAAAGTAGCTATTAATAAATATGTATTTATTGCCATTTTGTTACCTTTTTTTCTGGGTGTTTTAGTAGTTCTTCTCTGTTCCTTTCTTCTTCTCTTGCTCTCTTCCTTTGTGGTTTGATGGCTTTCTTTAGTAGTATGTCTGATTTGTTTCCCCTTACTTATTTGTTTATTCATTAGAGGTTTCTGGTTTGTGATGACCATGAGGTTCATATATAATATTTTATGTATATAGCAATCTATTGAGTTGATAGACTCTTTACTTTGACCTCTTTCTAAAAGCTCTACTGTTTTACTCCCTTTCTCTCACATTTTGTGTTTTTGAAATCGTATCTAATCTCTTATTTTGTGTGTGTCTATCCATTACCCTCTTATCATTGAAATACTTTAGTTCTTTTGTCTTTTAACGTTCATATTATCTTCATAGGTGATTGATCTGCTACCTTTACTGTATTTTTGCCTTTATCATTGATTTTATTGCCTGGTGGGTTTTTTTTTTTTTTGATAATTTTCTTATCTCTATTTGTGGTCTTCTCATTCCCACTTAAATAAGTCACTTCAGCATTTCTTGTAGAACTGGTTTCTTGGTGATAAACTCCTTTAATTTTTACTTGTCTGGGAAGCTCTTTATCTCTCCTTCCATTCTGAATGATAACCTTGCTGGATGGAGTATTGTTGACTGTAGGTTTTTTTTCTTTCAGCACTTTAAATAAGTCATACCACTCCCTTCTAGCCTGTAGGGTTTCATCTGAGAAGTCTGCTGATAGCCTTCTGGGCTTTCCTTTGTATGTCACTCATTGCCTTTCCCTTTCCACTTTATCTTTAAATTTGAACATTTTAATTATAATTGATCTTGGTGTGGGCCTGTTTGGGTTTACCTTGTTTTGTGCTGTCTGCACTTCCTGTACTTAGATGTGTGTTTCCTTCCTTAGAGTAGGAAAGTTTTCAGCTATTATTTCTTCAAATAGATTCTCTGCGCCTTTGTCTCTCTCTTCTCCTTCTGGGATACCCATAATACAATGTTAGTGAGCTTGAAATTGTCCCAGAGTTCCCTTACACTGTTCTCATTCTGTCTAATTCTTTTTTCTTTTATCTCTTCAGCTTGGGTGATTTCCTCTGCCTTTCTTCCAGCTCACTGATTTGCTGTTTTGTATCATCTACTCTGCTATTGAGTCCCTCTAGTGAATTTTTCATTTCCTGTATTGTATTCTTCATTTTGATTGGCTGTTTGTTATATTTTCCAATTCTTTGTTGACATTCTCACTGAGTTCATTCAGTCTACTCCCAAGATCAGTGCTCATCCTTATGAGTTTTTGTTTGAACACTTTGTCAGGTAGATTGCTTATTTCTGTTTCATTTAGTTCTTTTTCTGTGGTTTCTCCTGTTCCCTTGCTTGGAATATCTTCCTTTGCCTCCTCACTGTACCTCTTTCTTTGTGCATATATTTATGTATTAGGTGAGTCACCTACCTCTCCTGATCTTGGAGAAGTGGTCTTATGTAAGAGATGACTTTTGAGGCCCAGCAGTGTACCTCCCTCTCATCACCAGTCCAAATGTTCCAAGAGTGACCCCTGTGTGGGCTACTTGTGTCCTTTTGCTGTGGCAGGGTTGCTCTTACTGCCGGTACCCAGGGAGTCTAGGCTTTCCCTCCCTGGCCAGCAGTTTGTAAATCAAGTTTGGGGAGCCCAAGCACTGTTGGCTACAAGGTCTAATAGTACACTTCTGTTTCAGTTTTCCCATTAAATAAGTAGGCACCCAGTGTGACTTGTTTCTAGGCTCAGCAGCTTACAATTGCTGTAGGCCTCAGGCCTGCAAGGCTATTGTTGGCTCTCTTAGGATTACAACTGAGTGGGGCTGGCCCCAGTCATGGGAGCACCCAAATGTTTCAGGCTTTGGAAGGTGGAGACTGATCCACTTTGTGTCTGTTTGTGAAACACAGGTCTTCTGCCACTGATAAGCCCCACCCCCACAGGTCCACAGAAACTGTCAACACTGTCCTTGCCTGTGTACATTTTCCAACCTCCTGCTGCATACCCACTTTCCCCATTGCGGAGACCTTCACATCTCCACCAATGCCCCCCACAATTCACCTGGTCCTCACACAGGTGCTGCCCCACAGAGGCAGACACACTTGTCTGCCTGTGGAGGATCAAGGCACCCAATCTATTAAGGCCAACAAGTAGCCTGAGGTCTTCCTGTTGGATGGGGCCAATCCATAGGGTGGGCTCCCTTCCCTGGCTGAACAGGATTAAATCTGCACTTTAGTGGGAGTGGCAGACCCTTCAGCTAACAGGCCAAGGGAAGAACTCCACCGGTGTCTGCCAGTGTTTGTGTCAATTGCCTGTACTAGGTCACAACAATGGCCACCACCAATGCCTCAGTCTCTGGAGAGGTCTTGCCTCTCACTGAGATGCACTGAGACCCTACCAGGTGAATCTGTTTTCACTAAAGGACTGTGCCCCTTTCCTTCTGGTGATTTTAGGTTGCTTTCTGAGCCAGGTGAATTTGTGCATGTGCCCTTAAAGAGCTGGCTTTATTCTGCTTAAGTTCATAGCTTTTCTGGGGGTATTCCCTGTTGTTATTAGTAACCAGCAAAGCCAGATATTATGACACTCATCTCAGTTGTACTGCATCTGAAGGATGCTTATTGTGACAATGTGCCCCCTGTTAAGGTCCCCACCTCTCCAGGGAAGGCTTCATACCTTAGGGTAGCTCCCACTGGCTGGCTGTGAAGCTCTGTGGCTCGCAAAAGTGGTTTTTTTGCTCTCCAGAAGGAATTTCTGCCTCAGTCACTACTGTCCCTTTTGTGGGGGTTCTTTTTATCCAGTTTTCAGTTCTCTTTCCACAGTAATTTTTCCAAGAATAGTTGTAACCTGGTTGTGTTCATGGGAGGAGATGAGTTCAGAGTCCACCTATGCCACCATCTTGACCAGATCCAATTTTCATCATATTGAAAATTATATTTTGATGTGTACAATTATGCTATTTGGGAAATTTATAATTCCCATTTTAAAATGTTAATATAATTGTCAAATTATCTTGTTTGTAGTTTCCACAAAGTGCTGACAAGTAATTCTTTTGGGTTGTGGTTTTTTTTCTGGGTCAACTGCTATCAGCGTTTCCAGACATAAAAGGCCTTAATATGGTAAGAAGCCTACTATACAGAGTATCTCTTCTGTCTTTAAGGGTCTATCATTTCATGTCTACTCTCCCTTAAACTTTGTAATACCTATGTGGATCTATTTGCATTTGTAACTATCCATCTCAGTCTTACAATATAACACTTCATGTCATATATTTCATCCTATGAAATTTTAGAAGTGACAAAGTGTTCTGTCTTTTTTCCTACCCTTTTCTCTTCTAAACTTAATTATTCTCTTAGAGTCAGGAAAAATATTGATAAATGCATTTTGCATTGCTACCAGTATTTGGCAGTGGAGAGATCTATTGCCTGTTATTATATAATGTTAATAAATAGTCTTATAACCCTTGGCCTTTTTTATTAAAGAATATTAGGACAAAGCTGTTGTCTAGTTACTTTTAACTTTACCAATGGATACAGCAAAACAAAAGTTTTTAAATTCTATCATGTAATACTTTTACATAAATATTGAAAATAAAAGTCATTAAATGACCTAGATTCCAGAGGTATACTGTACCATTTTTTCATAAAGGTCTAATAATAAATAGATGTGTGTATGTTTTTGAAAAAAAATAATAGAAATGATATATGGTGATGAAACTTTGGATTCTGACTACATATTCCATAGATTTGAACAGCAATGGCCATCTATATACACACATGGTACATATGAGAATGTAAGGTCAATAGAAAAGAAAGCATAGCAGAATATATGTATATTTCGCTTTTTTCTTTTATGGCTGAAAATACTTTGAAAAATAGTTCACTGCTCCTTGAAAAATTAATCTTGGAAAATCAATTTTTGGACATATAAGTTATTCAGTTTTGTCTCTAGTATGCTGAATAAATTCATCAGTCTCCAGTTTTGTTTGTTTTTCAGAGCTATGGTTTTTATCAATGCCTTAAATCCATAACTTTAGAAGAGAGTTCATTAATGGTGATCAAATCTTAGGAAAAAAATACAGTCATTTTGCCTGTAATGTGTTATAGTCATTTTAGTTTATGTTATCTTCGATACTCTTTATCCACAATTTCATTTTAAAATGTGATTATGAGCAGAACAGCAACAACGTAAGAACATGACATCTATAGTCTATATTTATTCTCCAATACTGACATCCCTAGTTACTTTTTCTCAGTTTACAAGTCAAAACAATATTTTCTTTTTGTGAGGATAGCAGTTTCAGCCATTGTATAAATATCACACTGTCTATATTTCTTTCATTTTCTCTCTTTAGTGTTTGAGTGGGTGACTCATTTCTCCACACAGTGCTTAGAAAAAGACTGCAAATCATGAGAAAAGCTTGAATAAGAAAATAATAACTAATGGCATTGGCTATGTTTAAAATAGGTTAACTTTCTACTATTGATGATATAATAAAGTATTTAAACAGAAAAAAAGATAAAATAAGAATGATTGTATTGAATAACATTTATTTAAGCACCTATAATTGGTATGCACATTTAACATATAAATATACTTGTAAAATAGAGTGATGGATTATACAGAACATGCACAGTTGTTATTTTAGAAGCAATAAAGTGAGTGGTTTAATGTTAATTGAACCATCTAACCAGGACTTTAACACTACAAAGACAAAAGAGTGCTTCCTTGAGCAGGTCGATTTCATGTTAAATTTCCTCTTTTTTCTCTCAATCTGAAGATAATATTGTCTTCTATGCAGCAAGGAAACAATTTTATGATCATGAATAAAATTAATTATGCCAATGGTTATCTTCTTGTCAAATATACAGTTTTTTGTTCAAACTGTGAAACATAGTTGTTGACCCATAGCAACCCAAACAAAAGTACTATTAGTCTATCAAGTGATTGCCCCTCCTCACTGTGATGACCTGGAGAGTGATAAAGAATGGGTCTGGGGAGATGGGCTCTGGAGGCTGACTATATACTTTCAAATGTGGTTGTGCCATGTACTTACTGTGTGAGTTTAGCAAACTGCCTTACTTTAATCAGCCTCTTTCCTCAACTGTAAATTGAGGAGATTATCATAATGAAACCCCATAGAATTGTTGTGGAAATTTAGGGAGACAATAAGCACTTAGGGCCGTGCCTAGTACATGGAGTTATTCAAATGTTGGCTACTTTCAAGGACATATGTGATGTGATGGTAGTGTTAGCTAACGCTACAGTGGTAATCATTTTGCAATATGCAAGTGTATCAAATCAACAACTTAAGCTTATACAACGTTGTATTTTAATTATATCTCAATAAAACTAGAAAAAGACATACAAAACAAGTGTTTTCTAACATTAAAATGCAGGTGAGTGACCTTTTGTTTTGATGATGTCTTTTGTTTATAGTAATAGTTTCAGTATTAATTACTCTATCCTCAAATCATCTCCAGCTGCACTTTATTATGTTTAAGACAGTGTTAATCATTTCAATTATAGTTGATTTTATTTGAAAGGAAGGAGTCAGAGAGATAGAGCATAAAAAAATGAGATTAAGCAGATCACATTTAACTATAAAGCAAAAGATGATTTCTTCATCATATGATATAAATTGCAAAGCCCTTGATCTTCCGTAATTGTAGGGTGGGGATACATTTTTAACCTTTTAGTTTTGTGTTTGTCTCTGTTGCTGTTGGAGAATAAGGAGAGGAGAATGTTCTGTTTGATCATTCCTTGTTTAGCTTTTGATAATTGTTTTCTAACTCAATAAATATAAAGATACACTTTCAACTATATTTTGTAAAATATTATTCTAAGAGGAACGACCTGAAAAATGGATCCTGTGATCAAAAAGCACGTTATTCAGGGGGCCAGCCCAGTGGCTCAGCAATTAAGTTTGCACATTCTGCTTCCGCGGCCCAGGGTTTGCTGGTTTGGATCCTGGGTGTGGACCTACACACTGCTTGTCAAGCCATGCTGTGGCAGGCATCCCACATATAAAGTAGAGGAAGATGGGCACAGATGTTAGCTCAGGGTCAGTCTTCTTCAGCAAAAAAGAGGATTGGCCACAGATGCTAGCTTGGAGCTAACCTTCCTCAAAAAAAAAAAAAACAAACAGCACTTTATTCAGTAAAGAATATGAGAAGTTATAAAATAAACACACTTGTTTAATGTTGTTTTATACATTATATCCCTATTTGTAAATCATAAATCTGCTGCACACAACACTTTTTAGAGATGCATGGGCCAATATTCTACGGAACACTCTTTGTGAAAAATCCGTTTAATTTTAAACTGAAAATTTCTGATCCCATCCTAATAAACAAAGAGCAAAGTAGAAACTCATTGAGGTCAGATATCACTTGTGATGAGCCAAACATTTGTTGACATATAAGGAAGAAATTGCATTATTCATTCACTTTGCAACATTAAGTTCAAATAATCTCTTTGCTTTTAAAATTATCTGGCTCCTAAATGACTGAGTTGAATTTTTATTTGGTGCAACAGCTAGTCAGAGCATCAACCAAGATTTTCCTTCTAATTAGTCAAGGGTGGGGGGAATCCAGCAATCAAGTAAAGAAAAATGATCATGTGAAAGCACAAAGTCATTCTGAAAATAAAATTTGCTGAGTTTTTCTTCTCTTACTCGTTTCTATAGCAGATGTTTCTTAACTCTAAAATTGAAATTACCTGGAAATGTTTGCATATTGTTTACCAGGCCATCATTGATTTCCAGAAAATTGGGGATTTATATCATGAGGCACTTAGGAAAATTTTAAACAAATTTGAACATGAAACTTTATGTAAGTAATATTTTTAAGGGTCAAGATTTTTAATTTATTATGCTAATATAATTTAGTCTTTGCTTTGATGTCAAAAGGTGATCATTAGAAATATAAACCATTGTAGTATACTGTAGTAAATGATACTATTTTATCCCGCGGGTGTATTTTGACTGTTTTCCTTTACAGAAAATTGCAGACTGTTTCACATCTATTGTCTTGATTTTTAAAGTTTAGCCCTTTTTGTATTTTTACTTTCTCTATCGCTTATTTATTTACTCAGAGAATCTCAGGCCTACACTGACTGTTCTCTACCTCCACTTGTCTCTATACTGCCTGGGGCTGGAAGCCTTAAACATTTGCTGAGACTCTGATCATCTGGGTTCCAGGTAATTCTCCAGGATGATTAACTATGATTAATAGCTCCCATTTTGCGTTTTCTCTTCTCACAGATGGGAGCAATGTCCTTGTGATTCTGTACAACAGTCTTTTGGGGAGCAAAGGGGCTTAACTCTACCTCATTGCTAGTGAGTCCTGAGGCACAACCCCATGTGTCAGTAAGAATAAAATAAAACACGGCTTACCTTCTACCTTCATAGGCTTGGCTCCATCCCTTTGCTCCCACGCTGCTGGGAGACTACGGCCCACAGCTTCCATTTTGAACTGAATATGTAAGGTAAATTCTGGAATAGTCCCATCTAGTGTCACATCTAGGTTCTCCCTTCATGTCTAGGTTCTTGCTCCCAACTCCATCCTCTCCATCATGCCCATTAGATTCTCAAATCAGTCAGAAGTATGCTCTTGTATGTCTTCAGATTTCTGGAAACACTCACTTTATTTCCTTTTCATATTGAGAGATGACTTTTCTCCAATGACATGACCACTTTTTATCATTTTCCTGGTAGTTTTGTCAAATTGAAGCTTTTTTGAGTTGTAACATATACACTCTCTCTCCCCTCCTCCCCAAAAACACACACACATGCTAAACTATATCCAGGATACGAACAGTTGGGGTATGTGTTACTCTTCCAACACTTTCAAACCATTCTTCCTCATTCCTTCCTCAGAGACTCTAGTTAATATTTTAGGTATTTCTGTTTACTTTACCAACTGTTCTCTCTCATATTTATCTCATCTATCAACTTATTCATTGAAAATATTATCTTAGGATTCATTTTGTACTCTCCACCACTTCTGTCCACCACTTCTCCACCACTTCTATTTCCATAACTATAAATAGTTCAAATGTAGTCTTTCCTCAAAGGAGGGAGTGCTGGGGCTTTGCCTACTACGTTTCTATATTGCCAGTGTCTGGAACACTCACTCAATGTTTACTAAATCCTTTAGTGATTATTATATCTTTCTCTTACCATCTAAGAATTATTCAAATTACTTTAAAAAATCAATCCTCTTCTTGATCTCTGAGTCCTATACCATCTGGCCTACTTGAGAACATTACTATTACAATTATTCTGTTTCTTCTTTACCATTAATGTTTTTACTACTACTGGATCACTTCCATTAGCGTGTGGATATCACTCATTTTACCACAAACTAATAACATTCTAATGCCCTTTCTGTCTATCATTTTTCTCTATTCTTTCATGACAATCTTCTCCCTTAAAGAGTAATCGATGTTTGACATCTGCTCTATTTCTTCTTCAATTTATTCCAATTGGGCATTCATTCTCATGGGCCACAAAACTATTTTTCTCATATTCACCAAAATTTCAATTTTGGCAAATATAATATTCAATTATCTTCCCTCACATTGCCTGAACTTTCCACAGCATTTAGCTTGGCATCATTCTTCCCTAATTGTAAACTTTTTTTCTTCTTCTCCTAAGTTTCTGTGAAAATTTTATGTTTTTTCTGACTCTTCTCAGTTTCTTTCTTCTGCCAGACCTAGAAATCTGGAAACAACACAGGGTTCAGCGTTAAGTGCTTTAATCAATGAACGCACATAGCTTAGGTAATCAAAAAAAAGTCTCAAAACTCTGCTGCCATATATATATCCTAGTGAGTCTCAGGTCTAAATCTCCGTTTCTGATCTAGCCCATGGGCTCCAAACACAGACAAAGCTCTCTGCCCAGCATCTTCTTCTGGAAGCCTATCTGGCATCCCAAACATAATTCAACCAAAAAGTACCTCTCAATTTCTGCTGTGATCTGCTCGTTCTCTATGGCCATAAAATACAAAACTATCCATTTCATTCACTGAAATTTTCAACAACAAAACATAGAAGATACTTTTTATTTCTCTCTTTTCCTCATACTCAAAGCCTAAGCTATAAGCAACTCCTTTTGGTTCAACTACAAAACTATTTTTCCAATTTTAATTACATTTCACCATCTCTGCTTTACAACCTCTTTCAAGCCAGCATCACCTCTTGAGTGGAGTATGTACAGTAGATTCCTAATCAGCCCTCACATTTTGCTTTGGGCACAGCCATCACCAGGGTCTTTCATTTATGTAATGAACAAGATCATAGGAATGTTCTGCTTTTTAGCCTCTGATGGTTTCCACTATAAACAGAAGAAAATCCAAACTTCTACCATGGCCTGTGAGACACTTGACAAACTGGCTTGTTCTCAACTCTCTGACCTCCTCTCCCATCATTTTTTCCCCTCTCTCAAGGATTCTGATACAGTAGCACCACTTTTGGTTTATTTGCTTGTTTTGTTTTTTCATATAAGCCTTGAGTATGTTTTCCCAGGGCTTTTTATTTTTTATTTGCTGCTTCTTCTGCTCTTCACATGACTGCTTGTTCTCAGTATTCACACAATAATTCAACTCTCATGTCTTCGGCGATTCTGTTCCTTCCAACCCAAATTATTCTCTGTCTTATTATCTTATCATTTTCTTAGCATTTTTAAAACTTATTTCATAATACATCACTATGCATTTAATATACCCTGCCATGCACTGGTCATAAAATGTTGATCAAGAGAACAGCAGTACTAACCATTAAGGAGTTTACAATTTAGCGAAAGAGAAAGACAATTAAATATGCAATTATAATTAAGGGTTTTAAATTTATTATAAAAGAAGTAGTAGTTGTAAGAGAAGTGCATGTTATGAACACAAGGTAAATCAAATTTTCAGGAAGGTTTTACCCATGTGAAGTTGTGGTGGAAGGGCAAAGTGTCTTACAAAATTGGTTCATATTGAAAGCGTAGTATGTTCAAAAAGCCCATGAGGGAAGAAGATAGAAAATTCCTCCAGAAGATTAAAGTTTTATGCGGTTTACACTATAGTATGATGTGGTAAGAGATAGTATTTGAAGGAGGATATGTCAAACCAAGTTCAAAATTAATTATAAGCTAAAATAATTTCAAGTATGGGTGCATCACAATGATGTTTAAATTATAGAATAATTATTCTGACTGTCAATTGAAAGTCTCCTTTTTTCAAATTAAAAAAACAGATTTGATTATATGTATAGCTCTTATTTTCCTTTAGGTTATGAGATTTCAGAAATATTTTTATGTAATTAAATATACATGTCACTATTTTAAATTGCTATATAATATTTCATATCATAAATAGCTGTTTTTTATTATCATTTTGATAAGAACACTTAACATGAGATCTACTCTTTTAACAAAATTTTAGATACACAGTACAGTACTGTTAACTATGAGCACAATGTTGTGTAGCTGATCTCTGGAACTTATTCATCTTCCATTAGTGAAACTTTATACTCTTTAAATAGCAACACTTTCCTCTCCCCCAACCCCTGTTGACTACCATTTCTGCTTCTATGAGTTTGACTATTTTAAATACTCCAGGCCCTGCCCTGTGGCTGAATGGTTAAAGTTCCACACACTCTGCTTCCAAGGCCCAGGTTCGTGGGTTCGGATCCTAGGCATAGATCTACTCCACTCACCAGCCATGCTGTGGAGATGTCCCACATACAAAAAAATAGAGGAGGATTGGCACAGATGTTAGCTCAGAACTAATCTTCCTCAAGAAAAAAGAGAGGAGGATTGGCAATGGATGTTAGCTCAGGGCAAATCTTCCTCAGCAAAAAGGAAAAGAAATAAAGAAATACTCCCTATAAGTGCAATGATGCAGTCTTTGTCCTTCTGTGACTGGCTTATTTCACTTAGCATGATGTCCTCCAGGTTCATCCAAGTGACTGCATATTGCAGAATTCCTTCTTTTATAAAACTGAGTAATAAATAGTCCATCGTATGTATATACCACATTTTCTTTATCCATTCATCAATTGATGGACACTTGGGTTGTTTCCATATCTTGGATATTGTGTATAATGCTGCAATGAACATGAACAAGATCCTGATTTCAATTCTTTTGGATATATACTCAGAACTGGGATTACTGGATCCCACCATGGTAATTCTTAGGGTGCTGACAACACACAATAGGGAAAGAAGAATTTCTTCAACAAAGAGTATTGGGAAACTGTATATCACATGCAAAATGATGAAATTGGACCCTTATGTTTCACTATACATAAAAATTAACTCAAAAAGAGTAGATTTAAATGTAAGACCAGAAACTATAAAACTCCTAGAAGAAATCATATGGGAAAAGCTTCCAGACATTAGGCTTAGAAATGATTTCTTGGCTATGACACCAAAAGCACAAGCAACAAAAGCAAAATTAGACAAGTGGGACCACATCCAACTAAAAAGCTTCCATACAGCAGAGGGAATCATCAACAGAATGAAAAGGCAACCTACAGAATAGGAGAAAATATTTGCAAACCATATCTGATAAGGAATTAATATCCAATATATATAAAGAAACTCCTACAACTCAATAGCAAAGAAACTAATAACCAAATTAAAAATAGCCAAAGGACTTGAATAGATATTTCTCCAAAGAAGACATACAAATGACCAAGAAGTGTGTGAAAAGATGCTCAACATCACTAATGAAATCAAAACCACAGAGAGTATCACTTCACACTTATTAGGAAAGCTATTATACATTTAAAAAAAGATAAGCATTGATGAGGATGTGGAGAGATTGGAACACATGTATAGTGTTCATGGGAATACAAAATGATGCAGTTGCTATGGAAAACAGTATGGCAGTTCTTCAAAAAACATGGACTTTACTTTTGATAACTTTCTTTTCTACACCTTCACTGTGAACACATTGAGAACAAAATAACTCTACCCTTTTGATTACTATTTCTACGTCTCAGAGTGGGAAACTGACCTGTAGTGAGAAAAATCAGAGCTCTTCCTACCAGTTTTAGCCTTGCAACTCAACCCAACCAGTATGGGTAAGGCTTTAGAACTTGCTAGTTGTAAGATGCTCTATTCTTCTCAAAATAGATGGAACCAAAGAAACATGAACGTACAAAAAAAACTAAGAAAGCATGCCATCTCTGTCTTTTTTTCCTTTTGGACCCCAGATAAATTCCTACTCTTCTTGAAGCTTGATACTCTAAAATTTTTCCAGGTTATAGTTTTTATTATTCTATTTTAGATTGGGATTATATGCCTTATTACTAAAAGAATACTGTTAAATGCCA